>NC_089249.1:284586926-284886926 GCF_963930625.1 Muntiacus reevesi
TATGTATTTTAGGAAATGGAATGGAAAATATAATTTTACATATCTTCTTTTATATTAAAGTGAAAAAGTGAATGGAAATAATATATGCCACAATTATAATTGGAAGGACATGTGGTCAAAGCGGTTTATCTGCTATCTATTCTTTATTAATTAATTGGGGCTTCCCAGGTGCCACAAGTGGTAAAGAACCCACCGGCCAACGCAGGACATGTAAGAGATATGGGTTCCATCCCCGGGTCAGGAAGATCCCCTGGAGAAGGAAATGGCAACCCACTCCAGTATTCCTGCCTGCAGAATCCGATGGACAGAAGAGCCTGGCGGGTCCATAGTGTCACATAGAGCTGGACACGACTAATGTGAGTTAGCACACATGCACGCATTCTTTATTAAAGAAAGTAATTGAAATAAACAGAAATATGCCAACACATAAGTTTTATTATAAACTCTGTTGTGCTCCTTAAGTTCTTATAAACTTCTTGGACTTCCTTGGTGCTACAGTGGCCAGGAGTCCCCCTGCCAGCGCAGGGGACAGAGGTTCAATCCCTGGTCCAGGAGGACTCCACAAGCTGCAGAGCGACTGAGCCCACGTGCCACAGCTACTGAGCCCGTGCTCCAAGTCCACGAGCAGGAAGGACTGAGCCCACAGGCCAAGCGACTGAAGCCCACGCACCCCAGGGCCTCTGCTCCACAGCGACTATTCCCCTGCGGCAGAAAGAACCCACGCACTGCACTGAAGGGGGCCCGCCCGTCCCATCCACACACTGCAGTGAAAGGGGCCCGCCCACCACAACCAACTCACTGCAGTGAAGAGGGGCCCGCCAACCACAACCACACTCACTGCAGTGAAGAGGGGCCCGCCCACCGCAACCACACTCACTGCAGTGAAGAGGGGCCTGCCCATCACAACCACACTCACTGCAGTGAAGGGGGCCTGCCCGTCCCAACCACACTCACTGCAGTGAAGAGGGCCCGCCCACCGCAACCACACTCACTGCAGTGAAGAGGGGCCCGCCCACCGCAACCACACTCACTGCAGTGAAGGGGGGCCCTGCCCACCACAACCACACTCACTGCAGTGAAGGGGGCCCGCCCATCACAACCACACTCACTGCAGTGAAGAGGGCCCCGCCCCCCGCAACCACACTCACTGCAGTGAAGAGGGGCCTGCCCATCACAACCACACTCACTGCAGTGAAGAGGGGCCCGCCCACCGCAACCACACTCACTGCAGTGAAGAGGGGACCGCCCGTCCCAACCACACTCACTGCAGTGAAGGGGGCCCGCCCGTCCCAACCACACTCACTGCAGTGAAGGGGGCCCGCCCGTCCCAACCACACTCACTGCAGTGAAGAGGGGCCTGCCCATCACAACCACACTCACTGCTGTGAAGAGGGGCCCGCCCACCGCAACCACACTCACTGCAGTGAAGAGGGGCCCGCCCGCCACAACCACACTCACTGCAGTGAAGAGGGGCCCGCCACCGCAACCACACTCACTGCAGTGAAGAGGGGCCCGCCCGTCCCAACCACACTCACTGCAGTGAAGAGGGGCCCGCCCGTCCCAACCACACTCACTGCAGTGAAGGGGGCCCGCCCGTCCCAACCACACTCACTGCAGTGAAGAGGGCCCCGCCCATCAAAACCACACTCACTGCAGTGAAGAGGGGCCCGCCCGCCACAACCACACTCACTGCAGTGAAGAGGGGCCCGCCCGTCCCAACCACACTCACTGCAGTGAAGAGGGGCCCGCCCGCCGCAACCACACTCACTGCAGTGAAGAGGGGCCCGCCCATCACAACCACACTCACTGCAGTGAAGAGGGGCCCGCCCGTCCCAACCACACTCACTGCAGTGAAGAGGGGCCCGCCACCGCAACCACACTCACTGCAGTGAAGAGGGGCTCGCCCACCACAACCACACTCACTGCAGTGAAGAGGGGCCTGCCCATCACAACCACACTCACTGCAGTGAAGGGGGCCCGCCCGTCCCAACCACACTCACTGCAGTGAAGAGGGGCCTGCCCATCACAACCACACTCACTGCAGTGAAGAGGGGCCCGCCCGTCCCAACCACACTCACTGCAGTGAAGAGGGGCCCTGCCCGTCCCAACCACACTCACTGCAGTGAAGAGGGGCCCGCCCATCACAACCACACTCACTGCAGTGAAGAGGGGCCCGCCCGTCCCAACCACACTCACTGCAGTGAAGAGGGGCCCGCCACCGCAACCACACTCACTGCAGTGAAGAGGGGCCCGCCCACCACAACCACACTCACTGCAGTGAAGAGGGGCCTGCCCATCACAACCACACTCACTGCAGTGAAGGGGGCCCGCCCGTCCCAACCACACTCACTGCAGTGAAGAGGGGCCTGCCCATCACAACCACACTCACTGCAGTGAAGAGGGGCCTGCCCATCACAACCACACTCACTGCAGTGAAGGGGGCCCGCCCGTCCCAACCACACTCACTGCAGTGAAGAGGGGCCTGCCCATCACAACCACATTCACTGCAGTGAAGAGGGGCCCCGCCCACCGCAACCACACTCACTGCAGTGAAGAGGGGCCCTGCCCGTCCCAATCACACTCACTGCAGTGAAGAGGGGCCCGCCACCGCAACCACACTCACTGCAGTGAAGAGGGGCCCGCCCGCCACAACCACACTCACTGCAGTGAAGGGGGCCCGCCCGTCCCAACCACACTCACTGCAGTGAAGAGGGGCCCGCCCGCCACAACCACACCCACTGCAGTGAAGGGGGCCCCCCCGCCACAACCACACTCACTGCAGTGAAGAGGGGCCCGCCTGCCACAACCATCTCACTGCAGTGAAGAGGGCCCTGCCCGCCGCAACCACACTCACTGCAGTGAAGGGGGCCCGCCCGTCCCAACCACACTCACTGCAGTGAAGAGGGGCCCGCCCGCCACAACCACACCCACTGCAGTGAAGGGGGCCCCCCCGCCACAACCACACTCACTGCAGTGAAGAGGGGCCCGCCTGCCACAACCATCTCACTACAGTGAAGAGGGCCCTGCCCGCCACAACCACACTCACTGCAGTGAAGAGGGGCCCGCCTGCCACAACCATCTCACTGCAGTGAAGAGGGCCCTGCCCGCCGCAACCACACTCACTGCAGTGAAGGGGGCCCGCCCGTCCCAACCACACTCACTGCAGTGAAGAGGGGCCTGCCCATCACAACCACATTCACTGCAGTGAAGAGGGGCCCCGCCCACCGCAACCACACTCACTGCAGTGAAGAGGGGCCCTGCCCGTCCCAATCACACTCACTGCAGTGAAGAGGGGCCTGCCCATCACAACCACATTCACTGCAGTGAAGAGGGGCCCCGCCCACCGCAACCACACTCACTGCAGTGAAGAGGGGCCCTGCCCGTCCCAATCACACTCACTGCAGTGAAGAGGGGCCCGCCACCGCAACCACACTCACTGCAGTGAAGAGGGGCTCGCCCACCACAACCACACTCACTGCAGTGAAGAGGGGCCTGCCCATCACAACCACACTCACTGCAGTGAAGAGGGCCCGCCCACCACAACCACACTCACTGCAGTGATGAGGGGCCCGCCCATCACAACCACACTCACTGCAGTGAAGAGGGGCCCGCCCGTCCCAACCACACTCACTGCAGTGAAGAGGGGCCCGCCACCGCAACCACACTCACTGCAGTGAAGAGGGGCCCGCCACAACCACACTCACTGCAGTGAAGAGGGGCCCGCCACAACCACACTCACTGCAGTGAAGAGGGCCCGCCACAACCACACTCACTGCAGTGAAGAGGGGCCCGCCACAACCACACTCACTGCAGTGAAGAGGGGCCCGCCCACCACAACCACACTCACTGCTGTGAAGAGGGGCCCGCCCACCGCAACCACACTCACTGCAGTGAAGAGGGGCCCGCCCACCACAACCACACTCACTGCAGTGAAGAGGGGCCCGCCCACCACAACCACACTCACTGCAGTGAAGAGGGGCCCGCCCGCCGCAACCACACTCACTGCTGTGAAGAGGGGCCCGCCCACCGCAACCACACTCACTGCAGTGAAGAGGGGCCTGCCCATCACAACCACACTCACTGCAGTGAAGGGGGCCCGCCCGCCACAACCACACTCACTGCAGTGAAGAGGGGCCTGCCCGCCACAACCACACTCACTGCAGTGAAGGGGGCCCGCCCACCGCAACCACACTCACTGCAGTGAAGAGGGGCCCGCCCACCGCAACCACACTCACTGCAGTGAAGGGGGCCCGCCCGCCACAACCACACTCACTGCAGTGAAGAGGGGCCCGCCCACCGCAACCACACTCACTGCAGTGAAGGGGGCCCACCCACCACAACCACACTCACTGCAGTGAAGAGGGGCCCGCCCACCACAACCACACTCACTGCAGTGAAGGGGGCCTGCCCGCCACAACCACACTCACTGCAGTGAAAGGGGCCCGCCACCGCAACCACACTCACTGCAGTGAAGGGGGCCCACCCGCCACAACCACACTCACTGCAGTGAAGAGGGGCCCGCCCACCACAACCACACTCACTGCAGTGAAGAGGGCCCCGCCCATCGCAACCACACTCACTGCAGTGAAGAGGGGCCCCGCCCGTCCCAACCACACTCACTCCAGTGAAGAGGGGCCCGCCCACCACAACCACACTCACTGCAGTGAAGGGGGCCCGCCCGCCACAACCACACTCACTGCAGTGAAGAGGGCCCCGCCCGTCCCAACCACACTCACTCCAGTGAAGAGGGGCCCGCCCACCACAACCACACTCACTGCAGTGAAGGGGGCCCCGCCCATCACAACCACACTCACTGCAGTGAAGGGGGCCCGCCCGCCACAACCACACTCACTGCAGTGAAGAGGGGCCCGCCCACCACAACCACACTCACTGCAGTGAAGAGGGGCCCGCCCACCACAACCACACTCACTGCAGTGAAGAGGGCCCCGCCCATCGCAACCACACTCACTGCAGTGAAGAGGGGCCTGCCCACCACAACCACACTCACTGCAGTGAAGAGGGGCCCGCCCACCGCATCCACACTCACTGCAGTGAAGAGGGGCCCGCCCGCCACAACCACACTCACTGCAGTGAAGAGGGCCTGCCCGCCGCAACCACATTCACTGCAGTGAAGAGGGGCCCGCCCACCACAACCACACTCACTGCAGTGAAGAGGGGCCCGCCCACCACAACCACACTCACTGCAGTGAAGAGGGGCCCGGCCACCACAACCACACTCACTGCAGTGAAGAGGGGCCCGCCCACCACAACCACACTCACTGCAGTGAAGAGGGGCCCGCCCACCACAACCACACTCACTGCAGTGAAGAGGGCCCCGCCCATCGCAACCACACTCACTGCAGTGAAGAGGGGCCTGCCCACCACAACCACACTCACTGCAGTGAAGAGGGGCCCGCCCACCGCAACCACACACACTGCAGTGAAGGGGGCCCCGCCCACCACAACCACACTCACTGCAGTGAAGAGGGGCCCGCCCACCACAACCACACTCACTACAGTGAAGAGGGGCCCGCCCGCCACAACCACACTCACTGCAGTGAACAGGGGCCCGCCCATCACAACCACACTCACTGCAGTGAAGAGGGGCCCGCCCGCCGGATCCACACTCACTGCAGTGAAGAGGGGCCCGCCCGCCGCAACCACACTCACTGCAGTGAAGAGGGGCCCGCCCGCCACCACCACACTCACTGCAGTGAAGAGGGGCCCGCCCACCGCAACCACACTCACTGCAGTGAAGAGGGCCCCGCCCATCACAACCACACTCACTGCAGTGAAGAGGGGCCCGCCCACCACAACCACACTCACTGCAGTGAAGAGGGGCCCGCCCACCACAACCACACTCACTGCAGTGAAGAGGGGCCCGCCCACCACAACCACACTCACTGCAGTGAAGAGGGGCCCGCCCACCACAACCACACTCACTACAGTGAAGAGGGGCCCACCCACCACAACCACACTCACTGCAGTGAAGAGGGGCCCGCCCATCACAACCACACTCACTACAGTGAAGAGGGGCCCACCCACCACAACCACACTCACTGCAGTGAAGAGGGGCCCGCCCATCACAACCACACTCACTACAGTGAAGAGGGGCCCGCCCACCGCAACCACACTCACTGCAGTGAAGAGGGCCCCGCCCACTGCAACCACACTCACTACAGTGAAGAGGGGTCCGCCCACCACAACCACACTCACTGCAGTGAAGAGGGGCCCGCCCACCACAACCACACTCACTGCAGTGAAGAGGGGCCCGCCCACCACAACCACACTCACTGCAGTGAAGAGGGGCCCGCCCACCACAACCACACTCACTACAGTGAAGAGGGGCCCACCCACCACAACCACACTCACTGCAGTGAAGAGGGGCCCGCCCACCACAACCACACTCACTGCAGTGAAGAGGGGCCCGCCCACAACAACCACACTCACTACAGTGAAGAGGGGTCCGCCCACCACAACCACACTCACTGCAGTGAAGAGGGGCCCGCCACCGCAACCACACTCACTGCAGTGAAGAGGGGCCCGCCCGCCACAACCACACTCACTGCAGTGAAGAGGGGTCCGCCCACCACAACCACACTCACTGCAGTGAAGAGGGGCCCGCCCACCGCAACCACACTCACTGCAGTGAAGAGGGCCCCGCCCGCCACAACCACACTCACTGCAGTGAAGAGGGGTCCGCCCACCACAACCACACTCACTGCAGTGAAGAGGGGCCCGCCACCGCAACCACACTCACTGCAGTGAAGAGGGGCCCGCCCGCCACAACCACACTCACTGCAGTGAAGAGGGGCCCGCCCACCGCAACCACACTCACTGCAGTGAAGAGGGGTCCGCCCATCACAACCACACTCCCTGCAGTGAAGAGGGGCCCGCCCGTCCCAACCACACTCACTTCAGTGAAGAGGGGCCCGCCCGTCCCAACCACACTCACTGCAGTGAAGAGGGCCCCGCCCACCACAACCACACTCACTGCAGTGAAGAGGGCCCCGCCCACCGCAACCACACTCACTGCAGTCAAGGGGGCCCCACCCACCACAACCACACTCACTGCAGTGAAGAGGGGCCCGCCCATCGCAACCACACTCACTGCAGTGAAGAGGGGCCCGCCACAACCACACTCACTGCAGTGAAGAGGGGCCCGCCCACCGCAACCACACTCACTGCAGTGAAGAGGGGTCCGCCCACCACAACCACACTCCCTGCAGTGAAGAGGGGCCCGCCCGTCCCAACCACACTCACTGCAGTGAAGAGGGGCCCGCCCGTCCCAACCACACTCACTGCAGTGAAGAGGGCCCCGCCCACCACAACCACACTCACTGCAGTGAAGAGGGCCCCGCCCACCGCAACCACACTCACTGCAGTCAAGGGGGCCCCACCCACCACAACCACACTCACTGCAGTGAAGAGGGGCCCGCCCACCGCAACCACACTCACTGCAGTGAAGAGGGGCCCGCCCGTCCCAACCACACTCACTGCAGTGAAGAGGGGCCTGCCCATCACAACCACACTCACTGCAGTGAAGAGGGGCCTGCCCATCACAACCACACTCACTGCAGTGAAGGGGGCCCGCCCGTCCCAACCACACTCACTGCAGTGAAGAGGGGCCTGCCCATCACAACCACACTCACTGCAGTGAAGAGGGGCCCGCCCGTCCCAACCACACTCACTGCAGTGAAGAGGGGCCCGCCCACCACAACCACACTCACTGCAGTGAAGAGGGCCCGCCACAACCACACTCACTGCAGTGAAGAGGGGCCCGCCACAACCACACTCACTGCAGTGAAGAGGGGCCCGCCCACCACAACCACACTCACTGCTGTGAAGAGGGGCCCGCCCACCGCAACCACACTCACTGCAGTGAAGAGGGGCCCGCCCGTCCCAACCACACTCACTGCAGTGAAGAGGGGCCCGCCCGTCCCAACCACACTCACTGCAGTGAAGAGGGCCCCGCCCACCGCAACCACACTCACTGCAGTGAAGGGGGCCCCGCCCACCACAACCACACTCACTGCAGTGAAGAGGGGCCCGCCCGCCGCAACCACACTCACTGCAGTGAAGAGGGGCCCGCCCGCCGCAACCACACTCACTGCAGTGAAGAGGGGCCCGCCCGCCGCAACCACACTCACTGCAGTGAAGAGGGGCCCGCCCGCCACAACCACACTCACTGCAGTGAAGAGGGGTCCGCCCACCACAACCACACTCACTGCAGTGAAGAGGGGCCCGCCCACCGCAACCACACTCACTGCAGTGAAGAGGGCCCCGCCCGTCCCAACCACACTCACTGCAGTGAAGAGGGGCCCGCCCGTCCCAACCACACTCACTGCAGTGAAGAGGGGCCCGCCCGCCACAACCACACTCACTGCAGTGAAGAGGGGCCTGCCCATCACAACCACACTCACTGCAGTGAAGGGGGCCCGCCCGTCCCAACCACACTCACTGCAGTGAAGAGGGGCCTGCCCATCACAACCACACTCACTGCAGTGAAGAGGGGCCTGCCCATCACAACCACACTCACTGCAGTGAAGGGGGCCCGCCGGTCCCAACCACACTCACTGCAGTGAAGAGGGGCCTGCCCATCACAACCACACTCACTGCAGTGAAGAGGGGCCCGCCCGTCCCAACCACACTCACTGCAGTGAAGAGGGGCCCGCCACCGCAACCACACTCACTGCAGTGAAGAGGGGCCTGCCCATCACAACCACACTCACTGCAGTGAAGAGGGCCCGCCACAACCACACTCACTGCAGTGAAGAGGGGCCCGCCACAACCACACTCACTGCAGTGAAGAGGGGCCCGCCCACCGCAACCACACTCACTGCAGTGAAGAGGGGCCCGCCCACCACAACCACACTCACTGCAGTGAAGAGGGGCCCGCCACCGCAACCACACTCACTGCAGTGAAGAGGGGCCCGCCCACCACAACCACACTCACTGCAGTGAAGAGGGGCCCGCCACAACCACACTCACTGCAGTGAAGAGGGGCCCGCCCGCCGCAACCACACTCACTGCTGTGAAGAGGGGCCCGCCCACCACAACCACACTCACTGCAGTGAAGAGGGCCCGCCACAACCACACTCACTGCAGTGAAGAGGGGCCCGCCACAACCACACTCACTGCAGTGAAGAGGGGCCCGCCCACCACAACCACACTCACTGCAGTGAAGAGGGCCCGCCACAACCACACTCACTGCAGTGAAGAGGGGCCCGCCACAACCACACTCACTGCAGTGAAGAGGGGCCCGCCACCGCAACCACACTCACTGCAGTGAAGAGGGGCCCGCCCGCCACAACCACACTCACTGCAGTGAAGAGGGGCCTGCCCATCACAACCACACTCACTGCAGTGAAGGGGGCCCGCCCGTCCCAACCACACTCACTGCAGTGAAGAGGGGCCCGCCCACCGCAACCACACTCACTGCAGTGAAGAGGGGCCCGCCCACCACAACCACACTCACTGCAGTGAAGAGGGCCCGCCACAACCACACTCACTGCAGTGAAGAGGGGCCTGCCCATCACAACCACACTCACTGCAGTGAAGGGGGCCCGCCCGTCCCAACCACACTCACTGCAGTGAAGAGGGGTCCGCCCGTCCCAACCACACTCACTGCAGTGAAGAGGGGCCCGCCCACCGCAACCACACTCACTGCAGTGAAGGGGGCCCGCCCACCGCAACCACACTCACTGCAGTGAAGAGGGGCCCGCCCGCCACAACCACACTCACTGCTGTGAAGAGGGGCCCGCCCACCGCAACCACACTCACTGCAGTGAAGAGGGGCCTACCCATCACAACCACACTCACTGCAGTGAAGGGGGCCCGCCCGCCACAACCACACTCACTGCAGTGAAGGGGGCCCGCCCGCCACAACCACACTCACTGCAGTGAAGAGGGGCCCGCCCACCGCAACGACACTCACTGCTGTGAAGAGGGCCCCGCCCATCACAACCACACTCACTGCAGTGAAGAGGGGCCCGCCCACCACAACCACACTCACTGCAGTGAAGGGGGCCCGCCCGCCACAACCACACTCACTGCAGTGAAAGGGGCCCGCCCGCCACAACCACACTCACTGCAGTGAAGAGGGCCCCGCCCATCGCAACCACACTCACTGCAGTGAAGAGGGGCCTGGCCATCACAACCACACTCACTGCAGTGAAGGGGGCCCGCCCGCCACAACCACACTCACTGCAGTGAAGAGGGCCCCGCCCGTCCCAACCACACTCACTGCAGTGAAGAGGGGCCCGCCCGTCCCAACCACACTCACTGCAGTGAAGGGGGCCCCGCCCACCACAACCACACTCACTGCAGTGAAGAGGGGCCCCGCCCGTCCCAACCACACTCACTGCAGTGAAGAGGGCCCCGCCCACCGCAACCACACTCACTGCAGTGAAGAGGGGCCCGCCCACCGCAACCACACTCACTGCAGTGAAGGGGGCCCGCCCGCCACAACCACACTCACTGCAGTGAAGAGGGGCCCCGCCCGTCCCAACCACACTCACTGCAGTGAAGAGGGGCCCCGCCCGTCCCAACCACACTCACTGCACTGAAGA
Source organism: Muntiacus reevesi (assembly GCF_963930625.1). Taxonomy (NCBI): domain Eukaryota; kingdom Metazoa; phylum Chordata; class Mammalia; order Artiodactyla; family Cervidae; genus Muntiacus; species Muntiacus reevesi. Next base: position 284,597,498 of record NC_089249.1, read on the forward strand.
GGGGCCCGCCCATCGCAACTACACTCACTGCAGTGAAGAGGGGCCCGCCCACCGCAACCACACTCACTGCTGTGAAGAGGGGCCCGCCCACCGCAACCACACTCACTGCTGTGAAGAGGGGCCTGCCCACCGCAACCACACTCACTGCAGTGAAGAGGGCCCCGCCCACCACAACCACACTCACTGCTGTGAAGAGGGGCCCGCCCACCGCAACCACACTCACTGCAGTGAAGAGGGGCCCGCCCGTCCCAACCACACTCACTGCACTGAAGAGGGCCCGCCCGCCGCAACCACACTCACTGCAGTGAAGAGGGCCCCGCCCACCGCAACCACACTCACTGCAGTGAAGAGGGCCCCGCCCACCACAACCACACTCACTGCAGTGAAGAGGGGCCCTGCCCACCGCAACCACATTCACTGCACTGAAGAGGGCCCGCCCACCACAACCACACTCACTGCAGTGAAGAGGGGCCCGCCCGTCCCAACCACACTCACTGCACTGAAGAGGGCCCGCCCGCCACAACCACACTCACTGCAGTGAAGAGGGGCCCGCCCACCGCAACCACACTCACTGCAGTGAAGGGGGCCCGCCCACCGCAACCACACTCACTGCAGTGAAGAGGGGCCCGCCCACCGCAACCACACTCACTGCAGTGAAGAGGGGCCCGCCCACCACAACCACACTCACTGCAGTGAAGAGGGGCCCATCCACCACAACCACACTCACTGCAGTGATGAGGGCCCGCCCACCGCAACCACACTCACTGCAGTGAAGAGGGGCCCGCCCACCACAACCACACTCACTGCAGTGAAGAGGGGCCCGCCCACCGCAACCACACTCACTGCAGTGAAGAGGGCCCGCCCACCGCAACCACACTCACTGCAGTGAAGAGAGGCCCCGCCCGTCCCAACCACACTCACTGCAGTGAAGAGGGGCCCGCCCACCGCAACCACACTCACTGCAGTGAAGAGGGCCCGCCCACCGCAACCACACTCACTGCAGTGAAGAGGGGCCCGCCCACCGCAACCACACTCACTGCAGTGAAGTGGGCCCGCCCACCGCAACCACACTCACTGCAGTGAAGAGGGGCCCATCCACCACAACCACACTCACTGCAGTGATGAGGGCCCGCCCACCACAACCACACTCACTGCAGTGAAGAGGGGCCCGCCCGCCACAACCACACTCACTGCAGTGAAGAGGGGCCCGCCCACCACAACCACACTCACTGCAGTGATGAGGGCCCGCCCACCGCAACCACACTCACTGCAGTGAAGAGGGGCCCGCCCACCACAACCACACTCACTGCAGTGAAGAGGGGCCCGCCCACCGCAACCACACTCACTGCAGTGAAGTGGGCCCGCCCACCGCAACCACACTCACTGCAGTGGAGAGGGGCCCATCCACCACAACCACACTCACTGCAGTGATGAGGGCCCGCCCACCGCAACCACACTCACTGCAGTGAAGAGGGGCCTGCCCACCGCAACCACACTCACTGCAGTGAAGAGGGCCCGCCCACCGCAACCACACTCACTGCAGTGAAGAGGGGCCCATCCACCACAACCACACTCACTGCAGTGATGAGGGCCCGCCCACCGCAACCACACTCACTGCAGTGAAAGGGGCCCGCCCGCCACAACCACACTCACTGCAGTGAAGAGGGCCCGCCCGCCACAACCACACTCACTGCAGTGAAGAGGGCCTGCCCACCGCAACCACACTCACTGCAGTGAAGAGGACCCCGCCCACCACAACCACACTCACTGCTGTGAAGAGGGGCCCGCCCACCGCAACCACACTCACTGCTGTGAAGAGGGGCCCGCCCACCGCAACCACACTCACTGCAGTGAAGAGGGCCCCGCCCACCACAACCACACTCACTGCAGTGAAGAGGGGCCCGCCCGCCGCAACCACACTCACTGCTGTGAAGAGGGGCCCGCCCACCGCAACCACACTCACTGCTGTGAAGAGGGGCCCGCCCGCCGCAACCACACTCACTGCAGTGAAGAGGGGCCCGCCCACCACAACCACACTCACTGCAGTGAAGAGGGCCTGCCCACCGCAACCACACTCACTGCAGTGAAGAGGGCCTGCCCACCGCAACCACACTCACTGCAGTGAAGAGGACCCCGCCCACCACAACCACACTCACTGCTGTGAAGAGGGGCCCGCCCACCGCAACCACACTCACTGCTGTGAAGAGGGGCCCGCCCACCGCAACCACACTCACTGCAGTGAAGAGGGCCCCGCCCACCACAACCACACTCACTGCAGTGAAGAGGGGCCCGCCCGCCGCAACCACACTCACTGCAGTGAAGAGGGGCCCGCCCACCACAACCACACTCACTGCAGTGAAGAGGGCCTGCCCACCGCAACCACACTCACTGCAGTGAAGAGGACCCCGCCCACCACAACCACACTCACTGCTGTGAAGAGGGGCCCGCCCACCGCAACCACACTCACTGCTGTGAAGAGGGGCCCGCCCACCGCAACCACACTCACTGCAGTGAAGAGGGCCCCGCCCACCACAACCACACTCACTGCAGTGAAGAGGGGCCCGCCCGCCGCAACCACACTCACTGCAGTGAAGAGGGGCCCGCCTGCCGCAACCACACTCACTGCAGTGAAGAGGGGCCCACCCACCGCAACCACACTCACTGCAGTGAAGGGGGCCCGCCCACCGCAACCACACTCACTGCAGTGAAGAGGGGCCCTGCCCACCGCAACCACATTCACTGCACTGAAGAGGGCCCGCCCGCCACAACCACACTCACTGCACTGAAGAGGGCCCGCCCGCCGCAACCACACTCACTGCAGTGAAGAGGGCCCCGCCCACCGCAACCACACTCACTGCACTGAAGAGGGCCCGCCCGCCGCAACCACACTCACTGCAGTGAAGAGGGCCCCGCCCACCACAACCACACTCACTGCAGTGAAGAGGGCCCGCCCGCCACAACCACACTCACTGCAGTGAAGAGGGCCCGCCCGCCACAACCACACTCACTGCAGTGAAGAGGGGCCCTGCCCACCGCAACCACATTCACTGCACTGAAGAGGGCCCGCCCGCCACAACCACACTCACTGCACTGAAGAGGGCCCGCCCGCCGCAACCACACTCACTGCAGTGAAGAGGGCCCCGCCCACCGCAACCACACTCACTGCAGTGAAGAGGGCCCTGCCCACCACAACCACACTCACTGCAGTGAAGAGGGGCCCTGCCCACCGCAACCACATTCACTGCACTGAAGAGGGCCCGCCCGCCACAACCACACTCACTGCAGTGAAGAGGGGCCCGCCCGTCCCAACCACACTCACTGCAGTGAAGAGGGGCCCACCCACCGCAACCACACTCACTGCAGTGAAGGGGGCCCGCCCACCGCAACCACACTCACTGCAGTGAAGAGGGGCCCGCCCGCGGCAACCACACTCACTGCAGTGAAGAGGGGCCCGCCCACCACAACCACACTCACTGCAGTGAAGAGGGGCCCGCCCGCCACAACCACACTCACTGCAGTGAAGAGGGGCCCGCCCACCGCAACCACACTCACTGCAGTGAAGAGGGCCCGCCCACCACAACCACACTCACTGCAGTGAAGAGGGGCCCGCCCACCGCAACCATACTCACTGCAGTGAAGAGGGCCCGCCCACCGCAACCACACTCACTGCAGTGAAGAGGGGCCCGCCCACCGCAACCACACTCACTGCAGTGAAGAGGGCCCGCCCACCACAACCACACTCACTGCAGTGATGAGGGCCCGCCCACCGCAACCACACTCACTGCAGTGAATTGGGGCCGGCCCACCACAACCACACTCACTGGAGTGAAGAGGGGCCTGCCCGTCCCAACCACACTCACTGCACTGAAGAGGGCCCGCCCGCCACAACCACACTCACTGCAGTGAAGAGGGGCCCGCCCACCGCAACCACACTCACTGCAGTGAAGAGGGGCCCCGCCACCACAACCACACTCACTGCAGTGAAGAGGGGCCTGCCCATCACAACCACACTCACTGCAGTGAAGAGGGGCCCCGCCCGTCCCAACCACACTCACTGCACTGAAGAGGGGCCCGCCCGCCACAACCACACTCACTGCAGTGAAGAGGGGCCCGCCCACCGCAACCACACTCACTGCAGTGAAGAGGGCCCCGCCCACCACAACCACACTCACTGCAGTGAAGAGGGCCCCGCCCACCGCAACCACACTCACTGCAGTGAAGGGGGCCCGCCCGCCACAACCACACTCACTGCAGTGAAGGGGGCCCGCCCGCCACAACCACACTCACTGCAGTGAAGAGGGGCCCGCCCGTCCCAACCACACTCACTGCAGTGAAGAGGGGCCTGCCCATCACAACCACACTCACTGCAGTGAAGAGGGGCCCCGCCCGTCCCAACCACACTCACTGCAGTGAAGAGGGGCCCGCCCGCCACAACCACACTCACTGCAGTGAAGAGGGGCCCGCCCACCGCAACCACACTCACTGCAGTGAAGAGGGGCCCGCCCACCGCAACCACACTCACTGCAGTGAAGAGGGGCCCCGCCCGTCCCAACCACACTCACTGCAGTGAAGAGGGCCCCGCCCACCGCAACCACACTCACTGCAGTGAAGAGGGCCCCGCCCACCACAACCACACTCACTGCAGTGAAGGGGGCCCCGCCCACCACAACCACACTCACTGCAGTGAAGAGGGGCCCGCCCACCGCAACCACACTCACTGCAGTGAAGAGGGGCCCGCCCGCCGCAACCACACTCACTGCAGTGAAGAGGGGCCCGCCCACCGCAACCACACTCACTGCAGTGAAGAGGGGCCCGCCCACCGCAACCACACTCACTGCACTGAAGAGGGGCCCGCCCGCCACAACCACACTCACTGCAGTGAAGAGGGGCCCGCCCACCGCAACCACACTCACTGCAGTGAAGGGGCCCCGCCCACCACAACCACACTCACTGCAGTGAAGAGGGGCCCGCCCACCACAACCACACTCACTGCAGTGAAGAGGGGCCCGCCCATCACAACCACACTTACTGCTGTGAAGAGGGGCCCGCCCACCGCAACCACACTCACTGCAGTGAAGGGGGCCCGCCCGCCACAACCACACTCACTGCAGTGAAGAGGGGCCCGCCCACCGCAACCACACTCACTGCAGTGAAGAGGGCCCCGCCCACCACAACCACACTCACTGCAGTGAAGAGGGGCCCTTCCACCGCAACCACACTCACTGCAGTGAAGGGGGCCCGCCCGCCACAACCACACTCACTGCAGTGAAGAGGGGCCCGCCCGCCACAACCACATTCACTGCAGTGAAGAGGGGCCCCGCCCGTCCCAACCACACTCAGTGCAGTGAAGAGGGCCCCGCCCACCACAACCACACTCACTGCAGTGAAGGGGGCCCGCCCGCCACAACCACACTCACTGCAGTGAAGAGGGGCCTGCCCACCGCAACCACACTCACTGCAGTGAAGAGGGCCCCGCCCACCGCAACCACACTCACTGCAGTGAAGAAGGGCCCGCCCACCACAACCACACTCACTGCAGTGAAGAGGGGCCTGCCCATCACAACCACACTCACTGCACTGAAGAGGGCCCGCCCGCCACAACCACACTCACTGCAGTGAAGAGGGGCCCCGCCCGTCCCAACCACACTCACTGCAGTGAAGAGGGGCCCCGCCCGCCACAACCACACTCACTGCAGTGAAGAGGGGCCCCGCCCGCCACAACCACACTCACTGCAGTGAAGAGGGGCCCCGCCCGCCACAACCACACTCACTGCACTGAAGAGGGCCCGCCCGCCACAACCACACTCACTGCAGTGAAGAGGGGCCCGCCCATCACAACCACACTCACTGCAGTGAAGAGGGGCCCCGCCCGCCACAACCACACTCACTGCAGTGAAGAGGGGCCCCGCCCGCCACAACCACACTCACTGCAGTGAAGAGGGGCCCCGCCCGCCACAACCACACTCACTGCAGTGAAGAGGGGCCCGCCCACCACAACCACACTCACTGCAGTGAAGAGGGGCCCGCCACCGCAACCACACTCACTGCAGTGAAGAGGGGCCCGCCCGTCCCAACCACACTCACTGCAGTGAAGAGGGGCCCTGCCCGTCCCAACCACACTCACTGCTGTGAAGAGGGGCCCGCCCATCACAACCACACTCACTGCTGTGAAGAGGGGCCCGCCCACCGCAACCACACTCACTGCAGTGAAGAGGGCCCCGCCCACCACAACCACACTCACTGCAGTGAAGAGGGGCTCGCCCACCACAACCACACTCACTGCAGTGAAGAGGGGCCCGCCCGTCCCAACCACACTCACTGCAGTGAAGAGGGGCCCGCCCACCACAACCACACTCACTGCAGTGAAGAGGGGCCCGCCCGCCACAACCACACTCACTGCAGTGAAGAGGGGCCCGCCCGTCCCAACCACACTCACTGCAGTGAAGAGGGGCCCGCCCGTCCCAACCACACTCACTGCAGTGAAGAGGGGCCCGCCCGTCCCAACCACACTCACTGCAGTGAAGAGGGGCCCGCCCACCACAACCACACTCACTGCACTGAAGAGGGCCCGCCCACCGCAACCACACTCACTGCAGTGAAGAGGGCCCCGCCCACCGCAACCACACTCACTGCAGTGAAGAGGGCCCTGCCCACCACAACCACACTCACTGCAGTGAAGAGGGCCCGCCCGCCACAACCACACTCACTGCAGTGAAGAGGGGCCCTGCCCGCCACAACCACACTCACTGCAGTGAAGAGGGGCCCGCCCACCGCAACCACACTCACTGCAGTGAAGAGGGGCCCGCCCGTCCCAACCACACTCACTGCAGTGAAGGGGGCCCGCCCACCGCAACCACACTCACTGCAGTGAAGAGGGGCCTGCCCATCACAACCACACTCACTGCAGTGAAGAGGGGCCCACCCGCCACAACCACACTCACTGCAGTGAAGAGGGCCCGCCCACCACAACCACACTCACTGCAGTGAAGAGGGGCCCGCCCACCGCAACCACACTCACTGCAGTGAAGAGGGGCCCGCCCGTCCCAACCACACTCACTGCAGTGAAGGGGGCCCGCCCACCGCAACCACACTCACTGCAGTGAAGAGGGGCCCGCCCATCACAACCACACTCACTGCAGTGAAGGGGGCCCGCCCACCGCAACCACACTCACTGCAGTGAAGAGGGGCCCTGCCCACCACAACCACACTCACTGCAGTGAAGAGGGCCCCGCCCACCACAACCACACTCACTGCAGTGAAGGGGGCCCGCCCACCGCAACCACACTCACTGCAGGGAAGAGGGGCCCTGCCCACCACAACCACACTCACTGCAGTGAAGAGGGCCCCGCCCACCACAACCACACTCACTGCAGTGAAGAGGGGCCCGCCCACCACAACCACACTCACTGCAGTGAAAGGGGCCTGCCCGCCGCAACCACACTCACTGCAGTGAAGAGGGGCCCGCCCATCACAACCACACTCACTGCAGTGAAGAGGGGCCCGCCTGCCGCAACCACACTCACTGCAGTGAAAGGGGCCCGCCACCGCAACCACACTCACTGCAGTGAAGAGGGTCCCGCCCATCACAACCACACTCACTGCAGTGAAGAGGGGCCCGCCCACCACAACCACACTCACTGCAGTGAAGAGGGGCCCGCCCGCCACAACCACACTCACTGCAGTGAAGAGGGGCCCGCCCACCGCAACCACACTCACTGCAGTGAAAGGGGCCCGCCCACCGCAACCACACTCACTGCAGTGAAAGGGGCCCGCCACCGCAACCACACTCACTGCAGTGAAGAGGGGCCCGCCCATCACAACCACACTCACTGCAGTGAAGAGGGGCCCGCCTGCCGCAACCACACTCACTGCAGTGAAAGGGGCCCGCCACCGCAACCACACTCACTGCAGTGAAGAGGGTCCCGCCCATCACAACCACACTCACTGCAGTGAAGAGGGGTCCACCCGCGGCAACCAGAGAAAGCCTGAGCATGGCAACAAGGATTCGGCATAACTAAAGAAGCTCTTAAATTTCTCAGAATCCCAAACCATTTTTAAATTAACAAACTTTGGTGTAATAACTTACTTCACTTCAGAATCCTATCCCAAAAAAATACCTTGATATGTGGAAAAATATTCTACTGTGACTTACTTCGAAACAGCAAAGGGCTTAGAAATAACTAAGATGCTTCATCATTCAATAGTTATTGAACACTTTCTCTTATGCATTTCATGGTACCGCAACTTAAAAGACCATGATTATAGAATAAGACTTAGTTTAAGAAATATAGAATTCAAAATTTTTGAAATACATGATCTTACAAAAAATCATTACAAAGTTATTAATTTATAGAATAGTAAACCTTAACATTTTTATTCTTTGTTATTTAACTATGAGGGATTCCCTGGTGGCTCAGTGGTAAAGAATCTGTCTGCTGATGCAGGTTTGATTACTAGGTCAGGAATATACCCTGCAGAAGGTAATGGCAACCCATGCCAGTATTCTTGCCTGGGAAATACAATGGACAGAGGAGCCTGGTGGGCTACAGTCCACGGGGTCACAAAACAGTTGGACACAACTTAAGGACTAAAGAACAACACTGAATTATGAGTAATTATATTTTACTGTTCACAGTTTTCTGTAACTTTCTAAATTCTACAATATATATGGGTCTACTACTTTAATAATATGAAACTTTCTTTCAAACTTACTTTGATTTTTCATAAGAGGAAGATACTACTCCAGATTTACCAATCACAGGTGATTTGTTAGGCATGTTGACAGATCATAAACCTAAAGAGAAATATTAAATTTTATATTAGAATACAAATGCACTCACAGCACCCAGTAACACATTTCATGCAAATTCATGATTTAATGGGGAAAGAGTGGCAAGGAGAAAAATCAGGCTTAAGAGTAAAACTATATTAAGGAAGAACTTAAATTTAAAATTCAGACCTAGGAGTCAAACTCAGCTTTGAAGTCCATGTTATTTATATTGTGTCACCATCATAAACTGACCCTTTCATATAATGCTCAGTCTTTGTTATACTTTAGCAGTTTATTCGGCAAAACCATTTAAAGAGCAGTGCAGCGTAGTAAAGAGAATACAACCAGACTGATTTACTGAATTATATCTGTCTTCTCACTTGTACACTGGGAATAGTACCTCCTTATAGAGTTTCTGGAAGAAATAAACAAGTCAAAATACTTAGATTGGTTAGAAAAGCGCCTGGCATACAATAAGCTTTATCTAAGTGCTTGTGATAATCATTAGATTACTATGCTTTCTGTTTTTTTTTAAATCACTTGTAAAGTTCTTTTTATGTCTGTTTTTCTGCTATTTAGATTATGCTTTCTCTGCTGACTCTCACATCTACATTTATTACCCTTGTGAAATATTTCTGAGCTCATTTTATTAGTCTATGACCAAAACTAGGTCATACTATTCTGTGTTTACTGGCATAGTCAGACACACAATGAAGCAATGAAATGGATAGACTTATATTGAATTATTTTGCATTTCATTTTTTAAGATAGCTAATTTTTTAAACTGGGTCATTAGTCAAGGTTCTAGAAGGAAGTGGACAGCACCCTTAAATGGGGGTAACTAAATAAAGAGATATTTCCAAATGTGTGAGCAGAGGTATTCAAGTAAAAGATAAAGTTTAGAAAAGTCCAAGATGTGCCATTCTCAGGGGCTGGCAGGAAGAGAGGGAACCATTACTACTCTCAGGTCTGATGGGCAGAAGGACCCAGGATGAATAGCTGTAAGAGGACGGTGCTCAAGGAACATCTTTGGCCTCTGATGGAGAGATGCATCTGACCTGAGCCTGCCAAGAGGGAGCCCCCAGCACTGCACTCCAAGCATCTACCCGTGCTTCCATCTGCTAACCCAAAGTAGATGCTGGAAGGCTCAGGGCAAAGAGGAGAAAGGGTAATGGAGGGGTAATGGGGAAATACATAGCAATAAATAGGCATCAGTTCAGTTCAGTTCAGTTCAGTCACTCAGTCATGTCCGACTCTTTCCGACCCCATGGACTGCGCAGGCCAGGCCTCCCTGTCCATCACCAACTCCTGGAGTCTACCCAAACCCATGTCCATTGAGTCAGTGATGCCATCCTACCATCTCATCCTCTGTTGTCCCCTTCTCCTCCTGCCCCCAATCCCTCCCAGCATCAGGGTCTTTTCAGATGAGTCAGCTCTTCGCATCAGGTGGCCAAAGTATTGGAGTTTCAGCTTCAACACCAGTCCTTCCAAAGAACACCCAGGACTGATCTCCTTTAGGATAGACTGGTTGGATCTCCTTGCAGCCTAAGGGACTCTCAAGAGTCTTCTCCAACACCATAGGTCAAAAGCATCAATTCTTCGATGCTCAGCTTTCTTTATAGTCCAACTCTCACATCCATACACGACCACTGGAAAAACCATAGCCTTGGCTAGACAGGCCCTTGCTGGCAAAGTAATGTCTCTGCTTTATAACATGCTGTCTAGGTTGGTCACAACTTTCCTTCCCAGGAGTAAGCATCTTTTAATTTCATGGCTGCAGTCACCATCTGCAGTGATTTTGGAGCCCAAAAAAATAAAGTCTGACACTGTTGTCACTGTTTCCCCATCTATTTGCCACGAAGTGATGGGACCAGATGCCATGATCTTAGTTTTCTGAATGTTGAGCTTTAAGCCAACTTTTTCACTCTCCTCTTTCACTTTCATCAAGAGGCTCTTTAGTTCTTCTTTGCTTTCTGCCATAAGGGTGGTGTCATCTGCATATCTGAGGTTATTGATATTTCTCCCAGCAATCTTGATTCCAGCTTGTGCTTCCTCCAGCCCAGTGTTTCTCATGATGTACTCTGCATATAAGTTAAATAAGCAGGGTGACAATATACAGCTTTGACGTACTCCTTTCCCAATTTGGAACCAGTCTGTTGTTCCATGTCCAATTCTAACTGTTGCTTCCTGACCTGCATATAGGTTTCTCAAGAGGCAGGTCAGGTGGTCTGGTATTCCCATCTCTTTCAGAATTTTCCACAGTTTATTGTGATCCACACAGTCAAAGGCTTTGGCATAGTCAATAAAGTAGAAATAGATGTTTTTCTGGAACTCTCTTGCTTTTTCTATGATCTAGTGGATGTTGGCAATTTGACCTCTGGTTCTTCTGCCTTTTCTAAATCCAGCTTGAACATCTGGCAGTTCACAGTTAACATATTGCTGAAGCCTGGCTTGGAGAATTTTGAGCATCACTTTACTAGCATGTGAGATGAGAGCAATTGTGCAGTAGTTTGAGCATTCTTTGGCATTGCCTTTATTTGGGATTGGAATGAAAACTGACCTTTTCCAGTCCTGTGGCCACTTCTGGGTTTTCCAAATTTGCTGGCATATTGAGTGCATCATAAACAGAAAATATCATTGTCTATTACTGCTTCTAATTAATTCATGTCCATTAGAACATAGAGCAGATGTATTTTTAAGTCAGCAACTATCCTGAGCTATTACAAGGATGGCATTCAGAATTGGTCTAACTTTAATATAAAATGTAAGTTACTTCCAAGTAGGATTGATATATTCAGGAATTTTTTTTTAAACAGTTAACATCTCATTGAATATTTCCACCTCAAAAGGCACTTAGAGTAAAAACAATAACTTATGAGAAAGTGACCTGAAGACAAATGGATCTTAATCTGCTTGTGTTGGGCATACTGCTCTCTAGTCGGCAAGGCATGTCTGACTCCGCGACCCCATGGGCTCAGCTCACCAGGCTCCCCTGTCCTCTACTGTCCCCGAGTTTGCTCCAACTGATGTCCACTGAGTCAGTGACGATACTAGCTAACCGTCTCATCCTCTGCTGCCCTTTTCTCATTTTACCTTCAGTCTTTCCCAGCATCAGGGTCTTTTCCAATGAGTCGGCTCTTGGCACCAGATGGCCAAAGCTTTGGAGCTTCAGCATCAGTCCTTCCAATGGCATATTGACCTAGAGCTTTTAGCTGTTTCCTGATACATTTCACAGGACCGACTAGTATTAGCCATAATTTTTGAAACTGTAAAATTAGAGACTTTTAGAATTATTTTAGAAATTCTCCCTTGATGGCTGAACCTATTGTCCAAAGAGTCCTCACATCTGTGGGTAAAAGTGGTGGGTATCCGCGTCATCTACTCAGCACACAAGTTCCATAACACCCTGTTGATGAGACCTCCCCAGACTGGATGGGTAGAAAACACCAAATTGCTGTAAAAGACATACTTACTCTTAGAAGAGCATCCCTTGGTAGTAAAATTCCTTAAGCAACACTACTTTATAAGTCACTATTTGAATAGGACTGTGATATACAAGAGAGATAAGACTCTCTATTTTATTGTTACTCTTGCTTTTGGCTAAAAAAAGAAACAGTAGCCAAATAATCTCAAATCTCCAAAAAGAAAAGAGGAATGTCTTCAGAAATGTCTGCCATAGAGATGGTGGAATTACACCCTCAGGCAGGTAAATAAACAAAGAAAATAAGATTTAAAATGACTTCCCTTCTAGTTCCCACAAAAAAACTTAAAAAAAAAAAAAAGAATATAAAAGTGTCATCAGCTTTCACCAAATTTTCCTAAGAATATTCCTCAAATTCTCAGTACATTCTAAAACCTGAAGTCATCAACAAGGAATTGTTGCTATTATTATTATACATACAACAAGACTTTTTGCACTGTATTACTACAAGCAGAGTCACACACATTAACCACTAGTCAAGCCAAAACAGTCAACGTCTAATATACTCTTTGATAAAAAGGATTTTTGAACCATTTATTAAAAGCTCCATGGGAGCTCTGTGCCTTTTATGCCTCCCCAAGACAGCTACATGCAGTGATGGTGACCCTGAACTCTATAGAAAGAGACAGACAGTGGCTTTTCTCACGGTCTTTAGTAACCTGGATACCCTTCCTGGAGAGATTGCACCTGGACAAACGTCCTCCAGCAACAGAATACAAAGAAACTATAACGGGCTGAAAATAACCGCGAGACACACAGCTGGGGCACATTACGAACCGTGAGATACAAAAGGGCCACAGATCAACCATCACCTGAGGGGCCGAGGGAAAAGCATCCCGCGCCTGAGCCCGGCCCCCAGGACAGCCTCAGGGGTGAGCGGCCCCAAGCCGCCCTGCGGCCTGCTGCACTATCTGCCTTCTCGGTCACCTCGGAGGGGACCAGCCCGCCCTCCGGGGGGTGAGCAAGGGCGCCCGACTCTACTTCGACTTCCTCCTGCTACCCGAGCTCCTCGTCCGGCCTCTTACCTGTTTCTACCGATTAGAGCGTCCACGGACTAGTCAGCAACACCCTGCTGCTGCTGCCAAGGCGCTCAGTCGGGTCCGACTCCGTGCGACCCCGTCCCTGGGATTCTCCAGGCAAGAACACTGGAGTGGGTTGCCATTTCCTTCTCCAACGCGTGAAAGTGAAAAGTGAGAGTGAAGTCGCTCCGTCGTGTCCGACTCCGTGCGACCCCGTCCCTGGGATTCTCCAGGCAAGAACACTGGAGTGGGTGCCATGTCCTTCTCCAATGCATGAAAGTGAAAAGTGAGAGTGAAGTCGCTCAGTCGTGTCCGACTCTTCGCGACCCCATGGACTGCAGCCCACCAGACTCCTCTGTCCATGGGGTTTTCCAGGCAAGAGTATTGGAGTGGGTTGCCATTGCCTGCTCCGCAGCAACACCCAGACCACCTTAAGAGAGGAAGAGAAAGTGAAAACTAGGACACATACTTTCGAGTGTTCTGCTATCAAATACAAAAACTCACTTGGTTCACTCTGCTGGGAAATCGCAACAATTAAATGTAGAGATTCAAACGGACTGCTAAATTGGATCATTCCACATTTAGATCATTGTCAAGGAATAGCCAGCATTTTTCCTGAATCAGTAAACTGTGATATAAGTGTAAAAATGAACTTTAAAAAAAAAATAAGCTAAATAGATCTTTAAGATTTAAATATCATTTTATTCTCTATGGTACTCCAAAATGCAGAGTACTGGCTGAATTTGTGGACTGAAATGGAAACAAAATCTTAGGTGAATAAAACTGAGCTTAAAGGCTACATCAAAAGACTTTGAAATTGATCTTTTCAAATAAAGTCTACCAATTCTGAAATGAAAGGTTAAAAAAAATCATTACTGACATCAATCATTTCGAAAACCTGCTCCTGCCTCCGCTCTTGATGCAATCTCTTGGCGTATGAATCCAGCACCCACTGCAGAGTATGGTCTGCAACAAGGCCCGTCTTCTCTACCGCATTCCAGAGATGATTTTCAATAACTTAAATAGACTCTGAAAATTTATCTTGCATATTTTCTGAAGTGGGCAAGTAAATAGCTTGTTTTTACTTTCTACATCAGACATGATTTTTATAGTAAATGATATCTACCCTTAAATTTATTTTAGTTCACAAAACACATCTGCAATCTAGTTTCTGCTATCCCCACCCTGAGACAATCTTCCCAAGGTGCAATCTAGTTTCTGCTATCCCCACCCTGAGACAATCTTCCCAAGGCTGACAATGATCTCCAGGTGGACAATTCCACTATCAGTTTCTCTGTACTGGTCTCCCTGATCCCTGCTCTGTAGTTACTGATTCCACCATGCCTTCTGGAAATAAGTCTTTCTCATTCATCACAGTTCTCCCTCGCCTTGTCTCCCTGCCTCTGTGACGTCTCCTCCTCAAACGCTTGTCTGGGGTAGTGGATAGATGTGCAAGTGCAGGAATCAACTTGCTTTAAATTCTGTCTCCAGTGCCACAGACCGCATCTGTTACTGTGCAAATTGCTTAACTTGCAGATGCCTCAGTTTCCTCATATATAAAGTATCTTCTGTTAGTGACTCATTGTCAAGTGAAGAGTACAACTCATTAGTGTTTGTTCTTTGTGTAATACTCTAATTAACCACATAAATACAATAAACACCTTAGACATAAAAATTTATATAATTAATACATCACATGGTATGGATAGAATTGATAATTATTAATTAAATCTGGGGTTATAAGGAAATGAAGATTCATCTACTATGCTCTCAATTCCTCTGCATGATTAAAGATTTTATAATCATATATGTGCGTGCTGTGCTTGGTCACTCAGTCATGTCCAACGCTTTGCAACCTTACAGACTGTAGCCCACCAGGCATCTCTGTCCAGGGGATTCTCCAGGCCAGAATACTGGGGTGGGTTGCCATGCCCTTCTCCAGGGGATCTTCCCAACCGAGGGATCAAACCCAGGTCTCCCACATCGCAGGTGGATTCTTTAGCATCTGAGCCAACAGGGAAGCCCATGTCATACACACACACACACACACACACACACACAGACATGTATATATATATTTTGGTCATAGCAAGTGTTTTGCAGGATCTTAGTTCCCCTACCAGGGATTGAACCGTGGCCTCAGGCAGTAAAAGTGCCATGTGCTAACCACTGGACCACCAGGGAATTTCCTACAGTAACATTTTTATAAGTACTAATTGACAATCACATAGATTTAATCATTTTTTCACAAAATTAAAAATTACAAAGCAACTATATTTACATAGATACAGTATATATCTATTTCTTTAAATGTTAATAAACCAAAATAGACATATCTAACTATTTCAATACCAAAAGAATAACCCTAACACTTGAACAAAAACTATTTTAAAAAGGTTAATACAATCATTTAGTTTATCATTTTCTTTTATTCTTATGCTCATTCTTTCTCTCCAGAAAACCTTTATAAGGTGTTTTTATAAAGTTACTGCTTTACGCCTTTTTAAAATTTCAACAGTCTTAGCAGATCCCTATATAAATACATTTTAAGATTATCCAAGGTAGAAGATCTGGGTCTGTATGGGAAAATAAATTCATAGGGAAATCTCACCTGTAAGAATCCTAGATGAAACTACAAGGAAACCAAATCCAACAATACCAATAAAAAGAAAGGTTCTTTATAATTGAGAAAGGTCAAGCTCAAAAGAGCAAAGATAATGTAATAGTATAAAGCCTATTGTTGTAAGCCATAACATTGATGGATTTAAGGCAAAAAAAGAAAATATTTTTATATACGGCAAAGAACAGTTCAATTAAACCCAGTTTTCACTCATGGTTATAAAATAAAAACTCTACAAGTTAACAGTTCTACTCAATTTAATTAAAGGTGCCTAGGAAAATCTGAAAGAAACATGGTAAGTAACAAGAAAAATTTAGAATCTTTATCTAAAAAGCCAAGAACCATACTAGGATATCCATAATATTGTCACTCTTCAAAATTTTATAGGTAGTCCTAACCAACAAATGGAGAAGGAAGTGGCAACCCGCTCCAGTATTCTTGCCTGGAGAATCCCATGGAGAGGGGAGTCTGGTGGGCTCCAGTACATGGGGTCGCAAAAGAGTCTGGCACAACTGAGCGACTGATACACAGCCAACAAAAATATAAGAAAAGGATAAAAGAGGCATAACATGGGGAAAGAGGACAGTATATTTGAAAAAGAACTACCTAAAAATCTCAAGAATACACATACAAAATATAGATTACATTCAATTTTAAAAGATGTATCAACAAACAATATAGAAAAATTACTGATATGGGTTTCAGTTTCATAAAAGATGACTACTTAGCATAGACTTTGGATTCTGTCTTTTAAAGCAACTTTGTAGGACTAAGGAGGAAACTTGAAATCTAAGAAATAAGGGAAAACACCCTGAGCTAATCTACAGGGGGAAATGAGTTACTAGGAAGTAGTTGTATATGGGTAGACAAAGAAGTAGCTAGCCAGCATGGCTCTGAGAAAGTAAATTAGCAAAACATTGTGTAAGCTATGCTTTAACTGTTTACAAGTCCAATAGGAAACAAAAAGAAAACCAGCAAAGGTATAGAAGATGTAGACAATAT
Source organism: Muntiacus reevesi (assembly GCF_963930625.1). Taxonomy (NCBI): domain Eukaryota; kingdom Metazoa; phylum Chordata; class Mammalia; order Artiodactyla; family Cervidae; genus Muntiacus; species Muntiacus reevesi. The sequence continues at coordinate 284,614,390 of NC_089249.1, forward strand.
ATGATGGACACAGAGGATTCTGCATTTAATCAGAGAATATTATCTTTCCCAAGCACAAGTACAATTTTCTAAAAACTCTAGCCTAAAGCAAGTCAAAATTACCAAGAATAGGTAATTTATATGAGTAGATAATCCTGATATCAAAACACAATAAAATTAAAAGTAAAAAAAATTAATTAAAACTTTATGTTGTGGAGGCTGCAATTCTAAGTCACCTGTTGAATAAACATAACAGAATTTCAAGAACACTTAAAACTAAATGATAATAAAAACATCACACATAAAAACTTGTGAAATGCAACAAAAGTAGCACTTACCTCAAACAAAGAAAAGCTAAAAAATTAGCTTACATAAGGTATAACAAAAATAAGAAAATATACTCCCCCAAAGTGGAAGAGAATTCAGAACAAAAATTAATGATATACAGAACAAAATCTGAGAGGGAAAAAAATCAAGTATGCTCAAAATCATTCATCTTCAAGAATGTTCAAATTAGACTCACAATTATATTTTCTGCTCAAATAGAACGGCTAACATTTTTTAAAAATTGACAATATTAGGTTTTGTGATGTGTAGAACTATGGAACTCTCATACATTGCCACAGGAGTGAAAATAAGCCGTAAACATCTTGGAAATCTATTTCCATCTTAGAAAGGTAATCATACACATGTCCCTTGACCCAGAATGTCCACACCAAAAGAAATGTTTCAAAAAGATATGTACAAGGATGTTTATAGGATTACTATTCACAAGAGCCTCAAACTGGAAACAATTCAAACATGCATCAGTAGGAGAATGGATCAGCTTGTGATCTGTTTATGTGATAGGATTCCTCCCCAGGAATTAAAAAAAAAAAAAAGAAAACTATTGCAACAGGCAACAGAAATAGATTACGTTGAGTAAAAGAAGCCAAATACAGAAGTGTACATAGTGCATAAACAAAGTTCAACAACAGGCAAAACTATTTCATGGTTTTGATCCAAGAGCGCGTGAGAACGGGGCCGGAGTAGGGGCTGAACAGACACGGGGGGTAACACGGGTGTTCGTACGTATCAAAGCAGAATGCAGCTTTCAGAACGGTGCACCGCCTCCCATTCTGAGCACTGTCCTGCGTGTAACGGGGCTGGTCACCGTCCCAAAGCGATGGAACGGAATCCACTCTCCCGCCCGCTGGGCTTAAGTCAGGGGCTTGACTGACAGTAGAGCAGGATCATGCTCTGGGGTACCCGACCACGAAGCGGCCCTTGCAGCGTCCTCCTCGGGCCCCGGCTGCGCTCGCAGAGCCCAGCAGCCCGTGGAGCGCACGCCCGAGCCCCGGCCCACAGCTCCCCCGGAGCGCCCGCGGGCCCGCCGCTGACCGCACGCAGGAACCGCAGGCAAGGAGCGAGCCGTCCCTGCAGGTCAAGGCCTCGGAAGACCGCAGCCTCACCTGCCGTGTGGGCGAAATCACAGGCGACAGCCCACGTAAGACTCACCCAGCTGCGGACAACCAACTCCAGGACCGAAACTCGGTAAAAGTGCCAGCCCCTGAGGGCCGGTGATGGTCGCAGCACCGGGTGCCCAGTGCAACGCGCTGACTGGCACGATGGGCATTAGTGCATTTCACTATATGCAACCTTTACCTCAATGACCGATGGGAAGAGAACACATCAGAGTTAGGTTTAGTGACCTCTAACAGGAGTAAAATGACAACACCTCAGTCAAGATAGAGGTATTGCTCCCCAATGCTAAAAAAAAAAAAAATTAAGTCTAAAGTTACACAATTTAGGGTCCGTCTGTCAGCTTCACAGCCCTAAGAAACCAAGTCATGGCGACTGTCAGGCCTACCTCGCTTCAGCTGGGTCTCCAGTTTAAAGCACGTGTCGGTCACCCAGCCATGTCCGACTCTTTGTGACCCCATGGACTGTAGCCGGTCAGGCTCCTCTGTCCAAGGGATTTCCCAGGCAGGAATACTGGAGCGGGCAGCCTTTCCCTTCTCCGGGGGATCTTCCCGACCCAGGGATGGAACCCAGATACCCCGCACTGCAGGCGGATTCTTCACAAGCTGAGACACCAGGGACGTTCATGCATCAGGTCACGGGGAGGCGCCAACAGTCTCCCTACCCCTTTCTTCAAGGGGGCTCCGCTGATCCAGGCTCCTTGCACCCCGCCTCCTCTCCTCCTAAATCAGGACGGCACTGTCTTTGTCTTAAATGAACACAGGGACTGCTTACCTTCCGGTCTCCTTCGGATCTCTCTTCCTCTAGACTCACCTTTTACGTGACTGCCAGAGTAACTATTGCAAACATAAATTTCCTGATGGTTTTCTGCTTCTTCCATCCCCACTGCTGTCAAACCCAAGTCTGTGTGCCCTGCACACAGTGAGGCCAAACTGAGAAGCTTGATGTTGGAGCAGAGAAAGGCTGATCGCAGGCTCAGGCACGGGGAACAAGCCTTCATGCTAGAAAAGCCCGCACTCCCCTAATGAGCACTTCCCTCGGTCTGTGCCTCAGAAGGCAGAGAAGGTCGAGGACGCTAGAAGCCTTTCTCCTGCAAACAAGAAATGGGGGGCACAGATGGGCTTTGGACCCAGGAGGGTCCCATAGTGTCCTGTCTGGTTTTAGCATGAGGGCAAAGGGAGCACATGTAAAACCATGTCCCTTGGGGACTAGTCAAGAGATTAAAAGACATTTAATTTGTAAAAGAGAATTATGGGTGGTAGGTCATCCTCCATGCCTCGTAAATGTGAAACCTCTATGTATTTCTTAAGAACCCCTCTCCCATCTAGTTGGTACTTCTCTATTCTGAGAAAATAAGTAATGTTTTTCCCTTTCTTTCTTATCCGAATTTCTCCAAGGCAGAAAGGTGAAACTGCCTGAAGGCGCTGACTTTTTCCTTACTTAAAAACACACACACACACAAAATTAGTTTCCTGAAGAGCTTGCACGGGGTGCCCTGTAGAAGGAAGAAGGCTCCTAGAGATCGTGGGGACTGTGGCGACGTCACAGAGAAGAGACCCATACGGACACAGAGGCTACACTTCTTTCTTTTTCTACATCACAGTGGGTTCATCAGTGCTCACCGACGTGCTTCCTGAATAGAAACTAAAGGAGACGGCTGCATAAACCACAGGGCTAGCCTGGGCCAGAAAAGCCCAAGGCAGCGACAATACACTGACCCAAAGGTTTTCCAGCGGGACCATGAGAGCAGAGCCCGCCCAGATGAGCGCCAAAGGGTGGGAGCATGGCCTCTGCCTCATGACTGTGTTCAGATCTCTGCCCAGAGGGGCCCCTGCGATGCTGGGCTCCTTTACCACAGCTTCGAAGGAGCTCAAGGGCCGGCGCACGCTCCGGCTGTTTCTTAAACTCACCGTCCCTTTCCCTGAATTATGATGACTACCCACCTCTTCCCAGGCGGGTTTGTTAGTGGTAGAGAACCTGCCTGCCAATCTGGGAGATGTAAGAGACGTGGGTTCGATCCCTGGGTCGGGAAGATCCCCTGGAGGAGGGCATGGCCACCCACTCCAGTGTTCCTGCCTGGAGAATCCCACGGACAGAGGAGCCCGGCGGGCTGCGCTTCACGGGTCTCAGAGTCAGACAGGGCTGAAGCGGCCTAGCACTCGACACACACACCTCTCCCCTCTCAGAAAGCCTCCAGCTTCCTCCGTGGGGGAGAAGACATCTTTAGGGCATGATCTCTCCCATCCCCATTCCTTGATCTATGAACAAATTTTCTGTTCCGCTTTGCCAAACATGGGCTCCTTCAATAGGCCCAAGTGACACCAGGCAAGGGAAGACCCTTGAAAGCTGAAGCCTCAATGCTCTGGCCACGTGATGGGAAGAGCTGACTCACTGGAAAAGACCCTGATGCTGAGAAAGACTGAGGGCAGGAGGAGAAGGGGACCACAGAGGATGAGATGGTTGGATGGCATCACCGACTCAATGGACATGAGTTTGGGTAAACTCTGGGAGTTGGTGATGGACAGGGAGGCCTGGCGTGCTGCAGTCCATGTGGTTGCAGAGTCGGACACGACTGAGCGACTGAACTGAACTGAAGGAAAGACCCTAATTGGAGTCTACCTGATCCGAGAGGGCTGGTCACAGAGAGATGTTTCCTGAGACTGGAATGGAGGTTACAGGTCATTCGGAGCAAACTCCTTTATTGTAGCAGCACCCCAGGAACACAGAAGCAATGTCTGGGCACCAAGTGTGGATGGACCAGACCCCACAGCACAGAAGGGGTAGGAAAATCTTCTGCTGGCCTCGCTGTGGTCCAGAAGAGACGACAGAACAGAGGAGACGCTCTGGATGCAACATTTGGCCGATGCTCCGTGGCGCCCCTCCGGTGCTTTGCCGATACATGAGCGCCCAGGACTTTTGTATAACCCCAGGGTGGAGACAGGCTTAACAGAAACTAAGACTGAATATCCAATCAGAACAGAGGTTTGCAGGGTATACAATCAATTCAAGTACAGGAATATTTCCCGCACACATAAGTCCCTCAACTATGATTCATAACTACTTCATGTCTTTTTATCTTTGTACCAGTAAATAAAGTACTTGACATTTTCCCAGAAATAATAAATAAATATAATCCATAGCTAACATGAAATAGTAATATTCAAAACACTGAAAATTGAAGTGGTTAAAGTATTCACATATGATTTAGAAAGCCTTGGGCGATGAGGAAAATGAAGTGAAAGGTACCATTAAGGTCTAAACGTGAACTATTCTCATTCACTTCTCATCAGTCATTTATTCAGGAAACCTGCAATGAGCTGACATTTAAATGACAGTCTTGTTCTGACTGGGTTAAATATCTTAAATCTCATTTACTCACTGAAAGGATTTCGTTCTAAAAATGGAACCAGAGAATCTCCCACATGTACCTTCAGGAAAATAAAACTTAAGAACTGAGAGACTGTTTTCCCATAAATGCCCAACTGACAAAAAATCAGAACTTGTCTCGTGAGCAATGAGTATCCACAAAGAATCTTTCCCCCATTCTCAGTCCATGAATGTACTGATCGGACTCTGGCTGGACTTCCCCCTCTTTGGACTCTTTCCACAAAAAATACAGCCCATGCCAAACCCTCAGTAGACTCACCTGTAGCTTGCTATGGTTGGCATTTTCCAAATTACAATTCCTCTGCTATTCCCAAATAAACTCAATTGCTGGTAATTCCAGCTTCTCTCAGTTTCCCTCTTTATTTAGGATGATACCCAATATAGGAAGCCATTTGGCTTTGATGCAAACTACTCACATGATGAATGGTTTGTAGAAGAATGGCAAAAATGGATATAACTGTCCCTGAACTACTGTATTGGATTTCTGCTGTGTGCCAGTGCCCTATAAACGTCATTGACACTGGACTAAAGCTGAGCGGGGCCGTGAGACCCCAGGCACCAAGGCCCTTTTGGCCCCCACTTCTTGTAGGCAAGACTCCAGCCTTCAGGACCTTCCCTGAGTTTCAAAGGTCAGATTCAACAGTTGCTAATCAAGGGAGAACCAGCCAAGAAACCACCTGAAGCACGATAAAAGGGACCAGAGAGGTTCATCAAGATTAGGAGACCTGACCTCCTGCAAGGCCTGTTGAAGCGTCAAACCTTTGCCACCTGATGTGAAGAGCCGACTCACTGGAAAAGACCCTGCTGTTGGGAGAGAGTGAAGACAAAAAGAGAAGAGGGTGGCACAGGATGAGATGGTTGGATGGCATCACCAACTCAATGGACATGAGTTTGAACAAACTCCAGGAGATAGTGAAGGACAGGGAAGCATGGCATGGTGCAGTCCATGGGATCACAAAGAGTTGGGCATGACTTAGTGACTGAACATCAAAGCCCTACTCAAACCCTAATCTTGTTAGAGACCCCATCTTTGAACCATCATTATAAAACCCTTCATCAAATCCTCCTGGGTTGAAAAACAGTTTTTCAAGGCAAGAACCGGCTGTGCTCACACTTTGCCTGGCAAAGTAATAAAACTAGCCTTTCTACTTCACTCAAAACTCTTGTCTCAGATTTGATTCCTCACCCATGTACAAGAGAGGTTGAGCTTTCAGTAGCAGGATCTAGAGAATAGTCAGACTTAAGTATGAATTAGATATGTTTCATACCTATCTAGCATAGACTCAGAATTTAAGTTTTTAACATTAATCCCTAGTGTACTTTTTAAGCTCCAGTTGAAACAAACTTGGAAAGGTATATTTTAAAAAACAATTGTCAAGAAGTATACAAAATTATACTAAGCCTTTGGCTTGGTAATGCGCACTAGAAAATACAAGATTTAGACTCTAACCTTAAGAAAGAAACAATGGTTAATTGACCAAAGATAACCTAAAAGATAGAATCCATTCAGATACATTGTGGAGATAAGATTAAAAAGTGGAGGGGGTGGGGGGGGGAAGAGAGATCCTATTATCACCTTGTGTGTTAGTCGCTCAGTCGTGTCCAACTCTTTGCAACCCCATGGACTGTAGCCCACCAGGCTCCTCTGCCCATGGGGTTCTCCAGGCAAGAACACTGGAGTGGGTTGCCATCTTCTTCTCCAACCATCACCTTACCTCTTCCTAGAAATATCTTCCTAAGAGATAACTTGTGCCCTTTTCTCAAGATTAATCGCTTTTTAAAAAATCCTTGCATTTCACATTCTCAAGGATTCTCCCCTGGCCCCCTTACTTGCGAAACATTTGAAATTTTTAGAAATCTCGAAGAGTCTGCGAGAGGGGCGGGGGGCGCATCTCGCCAAGTCTGTAAGGACTTGGAAACTGCCCAGCGTGGAAAGCAGGATTCAGAGCTAAGGATTCCCGCAGGACAAGGAAGTCCGAGTGCAGAGTAAACTAAAAGAATTCCCCGATTGATTGACAGCAACAGGAAAGCTGCCCAGCATAAAGCCACGTCCCCATCCCCGGCCCCTCCGCACTCCCTGCTGCAGGGATCCCCTGGGTGCCCGGGGGCCCTAATGGTGAGACTGGGCGGGGAGCGCGGCAGCGAGCGGCTCCAGACAGCCAAGGCCAAGGAACCCGAGGGGGAAGGCTCGGTGCCCCCATCTGTGGACCTCCGGGCGGGCCGGGGTGGCGGACGGGACTGTAAGCTGAGCTCCCGAGCGACCAGAAGCAACTCACCCAGGTCTCGCGCGCGGACCAGCTGGTTGCTAAGGACGCGGTGGAGGTGCTCAGAGAGGGAAAGTCAGCTTCAACGCGGCCAGCCAATCAGGGCCCGCGGGGAAGGCCGGCCACTTTAGGGTCAGCTGACCAAGGCTAGCCAATCAGAACCCGGCAAGGAAGTTCGGCTCAATTCAGAAGCTCCCTGTTGTCAGAATCTCCGCGACCCAGGGACTGCACCACTCCAGGGCGCCCTGTCCATCACCAGCTCCCGGAGCTTACTCAAACTCATGTCCATTGCCGCTGTGACGCCATCCAACCATCTCAGCCTCTGGCTTCCCCTTCTCCTCCCACCTTCAATCTTTCCCAGCATCAGAATCTTTTCAAATGAGTCAGTTCTTCGCATGAGGTGGCCAAAGTATTGGAATTTCAGCTTCAACATCAGTCCTTCCAATGAACACCCAGGACTAGTCTCCTCTAGAATGAATTGGTTGGATTTCCTTGCAGCCCAAGGGACTCTCAAGAGTCTTCTCCAACACCACAGTTCAAAAGCATCAATTCTTCGGTGCTCAGCTTTCATTACAGTGCAACTCTTACATCCATACATGACCACTGGAAAAACCATAGCTTTGAGTAGATGAACTTTTGTTGGCAAAGTAATGTCTCTGCTTTTTAATATACTCTCTAGGTTGGTCATAACTTTTCTTCCAAGGAGCAAGTGTCTTTTAATTTCATGACTGCAGTCACCATCTGCAGTGATTTTGAAGCCCCAAAATTAAAGTCTGTCACTGTTTCCACTGTTTCTCCACCTATTTGCCATGAAGTAATGGGACTAGATGCCATGATCTTAGTTTTCTGAATGTTGAGTTTTAAGCCAACTTTTTCTCTCCTCTTTCACTTTCATCAAGAGGCTCTTTAGTTCTGCTTTGGTTTCTGCTATAAGTATGGTCATCAGCATATCTGAGGTTACTGATATTCCTCCCAGCAATCTTCATTCCAGTTTGTGCTTCATCCAGCCCAGCATTTTGCATGATGTACTCTGCATATGACTTAAATAAGCACAGTGACAATATACAGCCTTGACGTACTCCTTTCCCGATTTGGAACCAGTCTGTTGGTCCATGTCCAGTTCTAACTGTTGCTTCCTGACCTATACCTGAAAATACAGGTTTCTCAAGAGGCAGGTAAGGTGGTCTGGTATTCCCATCTCTTTCAGAATTGTTCACAGTTTGTTGTGATCCACACAGTCAAAGGTTTTAGCATAGTCAATGAAGCAGAAGTAGATGTTTTCCTGGAACTCTCTTGCTTTTTCCATGATCCTACAGATGTTGGCAATTTGATATCTGGTTCCTCTGCCTTTTCTATATCCAGCTTGAACATCTGGAAGTTCACAGTTCACATACTGTTGAAGCCTGGCTTGGAAAATTTTTAAGCATTACTTTACTAGCGTGTGAGATGAGTGTAATTGTGCAGTAGCTTGAGCATTCTTTGGCATTGCCTTTCTTTGTGATTGGAATGAAAGCTAATCTTTATATATGGAATTTAGAAAGATGGTAACGATAACCCTATATGCAAAACAGAAAAAGAGACACATATGTACAGAACACACTTTGGGACTCTGTGGGAGAAGGCGAGGGTGGGATGTTTCGAGACAACAGCATCGAAACATGTATGTTATCAAGGGTGAAACAGATCACCAGCCCAGGTTGGATGCATGAGACAAGTGCTTGGGGCTGGTGCACTGGGAAGACCCAGAGGGATGGGGTGGAGAGGGAGGGGGGAGGGGGAATCCGGATGGGGAATACATGTAAATCCATGACTGATTCATGTCAGTGTATGGCAAAAACCACTACAATATTGTAAAGTAACTAGCCTCCAACTAATAAAAATAAATGGAAAAAAAAAAAAAGAAAACTGACCTTTACCATTCCTGTGGCCACTTCTGACTTTTCCAAATTTGCTGCAATATTGAGTGCAGCACTTTCACAGCATCATCTTTCAGGATTTGAAATAGCTCAACTGGAATTCCATCACCTGCACTAACTTTGTTTGTAGTCATGCTTCCCGAGGCCCACTTGACTTCACATTCCAGGATGTCTGGCTCTAGGTGAGTGATCATACCATTGTGATTATCTGGGTCATGAAGATCTTTTTTGTACAGTTCTTCTGTGTATTCTTGCCACCTCTTCTTAATATCTTCTGCTTCTGTTAGGTCCATACCATTTCTGTCCTTTATTGTACCCATTTTTGCATGAAATATTCCCTTGGAATCTCTAATTTTTTTGAAGAGATCTCTAGTCTTTCCCATTCTAGGTTTTCCTCTATTTCTTTCCACTGATCACTGAGGAAGGCTTTCTAATCTCTCCTTGCTATTCTTTGGAACTCTGCATTCAAATGGGAATATATTTCCTTTTCTCCTTTGCTTTTCACTACTCTTCTTTTCACAACTATTTGTAAGGCCTCCTCAGAGAGCCATTTTGCTTTTCTGCATTTTTTTTTCTTGTGGATGGTCTTGATCCCTGTTTCCTGTACAATATCATGAACCTCCATCAACAGTTCATCAGGCACTCTATCAGATCTAATCCCTTGAATCTGTTTATCACTTCCACTGTATAATCAAGGGATTTGATTTAGGTCATACCTGAATGGTCTAGTGGTTTTCCCTACTTTCTTCAATTTAAGTCTGAGTTTGGCAAGAAGGAGTTTGATTTGATCCACCGTCAACTCCTTGTCTTGTTTTGACTGACTGTATAGAGCTTCTCCATCTTTGGCTGCAAAGAATATAATCAATCTGATTTCAGTATTGACCATCTGGTGATGTCCATGTGTAGAGTCTTGTCTTGTGTTGTTGGAAGAGGGGGTTTGCTATGACCAGTGTGTTTTCTTGGCAAAACTCTATTAGCCTTTGCCCTGCTTCATTCTGTGCTGCAAAGTCAAATTTGCCTGTCACTCCAGGTGTTTCTTGACTTTCTACTTTTGCATTCCAGTCCCCTATAATGAAGATGACATCTTTTTTGGTGTTAGTTCTGGAAAGTCTTGTAGGTCTTCATAGAACCATTCAACTTCAGGTTCTTCAGCATTACTGAAGGGAAGGCTGGCCTCTTTAGAGTCAGCTGACCATGCCTAGCCAATCAGGGCCCGCCAGTGCAGTTCCGCCTTCTGCAACCCACCATCACCATTGCCAGCGTTCACTTCCTAGTGAATAGCTGCAAGCTTGTGTGAGCCCTTTATTAACTGCAAAGCAAATCACAAAACAGTGGTAATGAGTTACTTTAAATACTGTGCATGTAAGTTGGATATCTAGCCAGCAACTGCAGCAAGAAATGCCTTGCCATTGCTTTAATGTCTCCTCCAAAGCCTCACCTCTCCTCTGTGGCAAAAATAAATAAAATCAGTGTGCAGACTATGCAGATGTAGCTGTGTCTTCTGGTCAAATGCTGCTCCTGAGTTTTACATGGAACTCAAAATTCACCCAAGTCCTTCTCAAGTCAGTTCAGTTAAGTCACTAAGTCGTGCTGACTCTTTGCGACCCCATGGACTGTAGCACACCACGCTTCCCTGTCCATCACCATCTCTCGGAGCTTATTCAAATTCATGTCCATTGAGTTGATGATGCCATCCAACCATCTCATCCTCTGTTGTCCCCTTCTCCTGCTGCCTTCAATCTTTCCCAGCATCAGGGTTTTTTCCAATGAGTCAGTTCTTTGCATCAGGTGACCAAAGTATTGGAGTTTCAGCTTCAGCATCAGTCCTTCCAATGAACACCCAGGACTGATCTCCTTTAGGATGGACTGGTTGGATCTCCTTGCAGTCCAAGGGACTCTCAAGAGTCTTCTCCAACACCACAGTTCAAAAGCATCAATTCTTCGATGCTCAGCTTTCTTTATAGGCCATCTCTTACTTCCATACATGACTACTGGAAAAACCATAGCTTTCATGAGAGGTACCTTTGTTGACAAAGTAATGTCTCTGCTTTTTAATATGTTGCCTACGTTGGTCATAATTTTTCTTCCAAGGAGTAAGAGTCTTTTGATTTCATGGCTGCAGTCACCATCTGCAGTCATTTTGGAGTCCAAAATAAAGTCTGCCACTGTTTCCCCATCTATTTGCCATGAAGTTATGGGACCGGATGCCATGATCTTAGTTTTCTGAATGCTGAGTTTGTTTTTTTGTTTGTTTGTTTGTTTCCATTTATTTTTATTAGTTGTGGGCTAATTACAATATTGAAGTGGTTTTTGAGTTTTAAACCAACTTTTTCACGCTGCTCTTTCACTTTCATCAAAAGGCTCTTTAGTTCCTCTTCACTTTCTGCCATAAGTGTGGTGTCATCTGCATATCTGAGGTTATTGATATTTCTCCTGGCAATCTTGATTCCAGCGTGTGCTTCTTCCAGCCCAGCATTTTGCATGATGTATTCTGCATATAAGGATCCTTCTCGATTAGGATCATGGATTTTAAAGAAAGGCAGGTGGTTCCATACATGTCAACTATAAGGGGGCAAATTTAAACACAAACAAAAGCTCAGTTTTAAAGGTAGTGAAAGTGATATTCAAGCTGCTCAGTCCTGTCTGACTCTTTGCGACCCCGTGGACTGTAGCCTACCAGGTTCCTCCTTCCATGGGATTTTCCAGGCAAGAATACTGGAGTGGTGAGTATCCCCCCAAAAAAGAAATATATGTTTACAAAACTCTCTGTGTCTAGTAACAGGTGAACACTTTCAAATATTCTACTAAAGTTCGCAAAGCTTTTACTAAGAGCAATTCTGATTCAATTTAAAGCTAAGGAACAGGGATTGTCCTGGTGAAATAAATCGCCTTAAAAAATTTAAGAACTTCAAAAGAAAATTTGACCAATCCTGATGAAATGCATCCGTCCTGAATTGTTTCTGTTCATAATAGGCACCAAATAAGTCTTTTAATATTTTAAACTACATTTTGATATTTGAAACAAAAATTATTGGTCCAAATCCATAGAATGCCTCAAGGGTGAACTCTAATAAAACTATCAACTTTGGGTGATTGTGATTATGATGTGTCAATATAGGTTCAACTCTTGTAACAAATTACCAATCTTATTAAGGCATTCATGGTGGGGGTGACTATCCATTAGTGGAAATGATGAGTGTATATGAGAAATCACTCTACCCTCCTCTTAATTTTGCTGTGAACCTAGAAACACTCTAAAAATGGTAATAATACAGACTGCAAAAATAAAGCGTTTGAAAATAATAACTTAAAAAGCAGTTCTGATCCCAGGCTTCTCAGAAACACATCCTCCTAATAAAGCAGTTAGTTGAGGATAAGAACAAAAGTGAAATTGAGAGAGACTGTAAAGGGCATTTCTTAGCAGATCCTGGAGTGCTAACTCACACAGTACATGTTTCCAAAAGAGAGAAAATATAAAAATATCAAAAAATTAGTATGGGGGAAACTTATTAAAGACAAAAGAAAAAAAACAAGCAAACTTGAAATAGCAAATCAAGAGTGCCTACCATATTTCAAATAAGATGAATATGTAAGACTGTTGCACTTAAAAATAGTTTGGTGAGTTTTTTAAAATTTTATTTCAAGAGATCCTGGAAAAATGTTAAAAGTATAAAAAATACAAAGTGTTAAATGGGTTACTTTCAAAGAAATAAAAAGCAGGTTAGTTAAAACATTCTTTAATATAAAAGTCAGTTGATTCTACAAATCATTTACAAAAAAAGCCACTATCCACAGAATTCTACAGGAAAGATAATTAATGAACATGACTGTATAAGAAAGTATTCACACTCTCCCTACTTTTACTCTTTAAGATTAAGCCATTCAAAATTAACCAGATAGCTCACTTAGACATTAATCAAAATTAAGAACTAAAAAGGTAAAAGATGGAAAAAATTGATGAGTGAGTGATTGTGTGAAAGTCTGTCAGTTGTGTTCGACTCTTTGCAAACCCATGGGTTATACAGTCTGCACAGTTCTCCAGGCCAGAATACTGGAACGGGTAGCCATTCTTTTCTTAAGGGCATCTTCCCAGCCCTCGGGGTCAAACCCAGGTCTCACGCATTGCAGACAGACTCTTTACCAGCTGACCCACAAGGGCAGCACAGAAAGAATTGATATTGAACCCTAAAACAAGGTGTACCTAAATAACTTAATTTTTCCTTAGCCACAAAATGAAATGGACAAAAACATTTTAAACTAGATGATATGTTTATAGTTTTTATAATTCAAGTTAAAATAATGAAGTGTGAGAAAGTAGTAGGGCCATTTCTCAATTTTCAAAAGGAAAGCACTTTTATTTCCAATATTCTGGGAGGCAGGTCATAGAGGATCCTGCTGTGGTTTATGTCGGAGAGTTTTGCTATGTTTTCCTCTAGGATTTTAATAGTTTCTGGTCTTATGTTTAGATAAACAAATGGGACCTAATTAAAATTAACAGCTTCTGCACAAGAAAAGAAACTATAAGCAAGGTGAAAAGACAGCTCTCAGAATGGGAGTAAATAATAGCAAATGAAGCAATGGACAAAGAATTAATCTCAAAAATATACAAGCAACTCCTGCAGCTCAATTCCAGAAAAATAAAACCCCAATCAAAAAGTGGGCCAAAGAACTAAACAGACATTTCTCCCAGAAGACATACAGGTGGTTAACAAACACACAAAAAGATGCTCAACATCAGTCATTATCAGAGAAATGAAAATCAAAATCACAATGAGGTACTATTTCACGTCAGTCAGAATGGCTGCTATCCAAAAGTCTACAAGCAATAAATGCTGGAGAGGGTGTGGAGAAAAGGGAACCCTCTTACACTGTTGGTGGGAATGCAAACTAGTACAGCCACTATGGAGAACAGTGTGGAGATTCCTTAAAAAACTGGAAATAGAACTGCCATATGACCCAGCAATCCCACTGCTGGGCATACACACTGAGGAATCCAGATCTGAAAGAGACCCGTGCACCCCAATGTTCATCGCAGCACTGTTTATAATAGCCAGGACATGGAAGCAACCCAGATGCCCATCAGCAGACCAGTTGATAAGGAAGCTGTGGTACATATACACCATGGAATATTACTCAGCCATTAAAAAGAATTCATTTGAATCAGTTCTAATGAGATGGATGAAACTGGAGCCCATTATACAGAGTGAAGTAAGCCAGAAAGAAAAACACCGATACAGTATACTAACGCATATATATGGAATTTAGAAAGATGGTAACGATAACCCTGTATGCGAGACAGCAAAAGAGACACAGATGCATTGAACAGTCTTTTGGACGCTGTGGGAGAAGGTAAGGGCAGGATGATATGGGAGAATGGCATTGAAACATGTATATTATCACATGTGAAACAAATCGCCAGTCCAGGTTCAATGCATGAGACAGGGTGCTCGGGGCTGGTGCACTGGGATGACCCAGAGGGATGGGATGGGGAGGGAGATTGCAAGGACGTTCAGGATGGGGAACACATGTACACCCGTGGTGGATTCAAGTCAAAGTATGGCAAAACCAATACAATATTGTAAAGTAAAATAAATAAATAAATAAACAGTAAAAAAAAAAAAAAAGAAGAAGAAGAAGAAATCACTCAAAAAGGGAAGTAAAATAAAGATGTTCCACTCTTGTGAGCTTGGGGAATCCAGTTAGATCCTTAACTATACATGAAATAATGAATCTCAACAAATAAAAACATGTTTTTGGAAGAGAACACTTTTGGTGTAAAGAAAGATATATTTCATGAAATAAAAAGCCTCTTAGGGTTATCAAATAAATTTTATGCAAGTACACTTCAAAGCTCAAAATGCGTGAATGTGTGTGTGTGTGTTTTAGGAGAGAGTGAAAAATGAAGTGATTTTAAAGTTCATTTGGAAAATTAAATGGAAAGTGAGCCAAAAAGATTACAAAAAGGAAGCAAGCACCGGCGGGCTTGGCTTAGTGCATATTAAAACTTACTGTGAGAATTATTTATTAGTCCACATAATACATTAGAAAGAAAATATTTTAAACATCTTCAAATTCCATCCTCAAAAATGGTAGCTGCATCACAGTACCTAATTCAGTGACTCAAACGTAGTACAGATTAATAAATAGTGTTGGGTGAATTCCTGAATGGAAATGTAGATGATTTTCCTTTCATCCTATGAGCCAAATTTATTGAGTGTCAGAATTCCTGAGTGAAAATATTAATAGAAATGAATGACCTGCTTGTTGTATACTTCTGTTTAGCAGAATATTTTGCCAGCACTTGAAAGCTGTCAAAATAGTCTGCTAAGCTTCTCTTGCATTTTGACTCACATCTAAGTGAATAATTTAAAAAAAAAAATTAGTTGCTCAGTCGTGTCCGACTCTTTGTGACCCCATGAACTCTAGCCCACCAGTGTCCTCTGTCCATGGAATTCTCCAGGCAAGAATACAGGACTGAGCAGCCATTGCTTTCTCCAGGGGATCTTCCTGACCTGGCGATCAAACCCAGGTCTCCTGCAATGCCAGTAGATTCCTTACTCTCTGAGCCACCAGAGAAGCTCCAGGTGAATGATAAGTGGACTCAAAATATCAATTAAACTATTTCATGGTTATAAATATTTCTATCATGATTCTTTTCCAAAAAACAAATCCTTCACAACTATTTACTAAGGAACAAGGTAAAAATTATATGATTCTATTAATGTTTGTGTGAAAATGTTCCTAATTATTAATGTTTAGTGCTTACAGTATCTTCTATCCACTAGTTGTTATATGATGGTTTAAATATAGTGACTTCAAAATATGGACATGAGTTGTTTGAAAACCCTCCCTTCTAAAGAGGAAGTCAAACCCTTCCCCTTGCATTGGATTTAGGGACTCACTTCTGGATAACAGAATGTGGCAGGAGTGATGAGGTGGGATAAGGTCATAAAAGACTGTGGCTTCGTCTCCGTTGTCTCAGATCACTTGCTTTAAGGAGGCTTTAGGTGGTCTTGTTATGAAGACACCCAAGAAGTTCTATGGAGAGATGCACGTGGCAAGGTATTCGGAGCCCTTCTGATATCAAACCACCAAGAATTCCACAATTAGCCGACCGAGATACCTTAGAAATGGATCCTCCTGTTCTGATCAAGCCCAGTCAAGTCTAAAATGACTGGACCCCAAGTTGAAGTCTTGATTGCAACTTCATGAGAGACCCTGAGCCAGAACCACTAATCTAAGCCACTTTCAGACTCCCAAACTACAGAAACTACAAGACAATAAATGTTTTAAGCTGCTTTGTTTGGGGGTAATTTGTTTTAACAAAACATAGAACCAGTACAAATATTACACTGATATTCTCATAAAACACATACTGGCTATTCTTTTTAAATGCTACAGAGAATGAAGTACATTAATTTCTGAGTGACGTCTTTCTTAAACTAGTTTGAAGCCTTGCATTATGTACCTTTTCAACATTGTTATTTTAGAAAGGTTTTGAAGTAATATACGATGGAAGGGCTTTATTAGTGCTTTGCATGAATTCTGAATCACCAGTCATGTCTCTTTTGACCTTGCAGACTGCAGCCCACCTACCAGGCTCCTCTGTCCATGGCTCCAGGCTAAAATACTGGGAGTGGGTTGCCATTTCCTCCTCAGGGGATCTTCCCAACCCAGGGATGGAACTCGAGTCTCCTGCATCTTCTGCATTGGCTGGTGGGTTCTTTACCACTGAGCCACCTGGGAAGCCTGGTAGTGCTCTAGAGACTGTTAACTGCTATGAACGGATTTAATAATCTAAAAAAAAACTTTACTGCCGTGTCCCATAGCTAAATCTAGTGTATGTATTTTTTCTAAAATAATTTTTCTTCTTAGCAAAAACAAAAACCATAAAATGCTATCTTAGAACAATTAGAAAGTGGAGAGTAAAAAAATAAAACATAAGTAAACCTACACACAGACATAACATATATCCTTTTATTGTGTCTCTTTGTTGTTATTTTTACAAAAATGAAATCATATCATGCACAATAGTTTTAATCTAATATGAACACATTCACTTGTCATTTACTATCTACCTCTGATGTCATCATTCAACACGATACCTCAAGCCCTTCTCAGCTCCATCACCACTATCATTCTAGATCAAATTACTACTATCACTTACCTCAGCAGCTTGCAACTTCCTACCAAGTAGAAGAGACTTTCACCTTTGCCCCCAAAGGAAGCCAGGTTTCTCCTTCTAGAACATCATTAAGGTCACACACCGCCCCCCCCCCCCCACTCTTAAAAAATCTAAATTCTTATCTATCACCAACAAGGCCCTGTCCAACTTGGCCCCTGCGATCCTTTCAGCTCTCAGTGAATCCTTGCTCACTGGCTACCTAGTTTGTCATCAGACCTTATACTTAGCTCTGCTTTGAAAAATTTTCTCCAAGAGAATCACACATGGCTTATTCTTTCACTTCATTTATGTCTGTTTAAAGATTATTTCAAAGATTATTGGCTTCCTTGACCAGCCAAAAAATTCTGCCTCTATCATTTAAGTTTTAAAATATAATGCACATGTCATTACCTGACAATGTAGATGTTGTTTCATTATTTCACATGATAAATTTATCTGTTATTTGCTTCCCAATAAGAATGTCAGTTCAACAATGTAGGGACTTCATCTTGTTTATTCATTACTCTATCCACATTGCTTAGAATAGTACCTGGTACAGTTAGGTGCTCAATAAATATATTTTGATTAAAGAACCGTGGGGATGCACCATTTTAATTATTAGTAATAATTACTTGCTATTTGAAATCCTAACAATTTTTCCTATTGTGAGCAATTATATCATGAATATGTCTGTAAGTAAATATTTACAACCTATGTTTGTTTCCTAAGATTTAGGAGTCAAAAGCTATGATTATTTTTATGTTTTTTTGATACATACTGCCAAACTGCCCTCTATGGAAAAGTTTTTATATTTTAGGACTTCCCTGGTGGTCCAAGGGCTAAGACTCCAAGCTCCTGATGCAAGGGGCCCAGGTTTGACCTCAGGTCAGGAAACTAGCTCCGACATACCCCAACTAAAAATCCTGCATGCCTCAACAAAGATCAAAGATCCTACACTCTGCAAGTAAGACTTAGAACAGCCAAATAAATTAAAGAAATACATAAGTTGTTTTCTTGCCTGGGAAATTCTATGGACAGAGGAGCCTGGTGAGTACAGTCCATGGGGTCACAAGAGTTCGACACGACTGGACAACTGAGCGTGTGCACACACACGCACAATCACACATACACATAAAGTTGTTATATTTTATACCACTCCAGAAATGAATAAGAGTTACTTTTTTTTCTCACTTTGTACAATATTGTGGATTGCCCTTTTAAACATTGTTATTTTTATAGAGGAAAAATGGTTATAACTCAAATTTGCCTTTCTCCTGTTACACAATACTTGTTCATCTAAGTATTACCCATTTGTATTTCTTTAAAAATAGATTGCTTCTTCATGTCCTTTGCTTATATTTCTACTGCTTTCCCCTTACTGATAAAGAGTTCGTTTTTACAATAAAGTAACCCACTGTCCAAACCATGTTAAAGTGTCATTTCCCCAGTTTGTGGTTTGTCTTTAAATTTTGATTATTGTGTTTTTACTTTTTTACCTCATGTAGAAATTTAAATGTTGTATGGTCAAACTGATTACTCTTTCTCTACATTGCTTTTAACTTTGCTGTCACCTTCACAAAGTTTTCCAATTCACAATCTGAAAAATATTCACCAAGTATTTTCTTCCAATATTCAATCTTCAAAAACTAAAAAAAAAAGCAATATATTACAGCTGGAATTCATTTAACAGTAGGTCGTGAGGTGAGGCTGTTGTTTCTTCCTCTCAAGTGGCTACCCATTTATCCTCCTTTTAATAAGGCATCCTTTCTCCGGTGACATAGATGTGAAATTGTGAGATGCCCTTGCTTTTATATTAAAAGTGCATATATATATATATGCACACACAGAGAGGCCTTTTTTCCTCCTTTTAATAAATAAGTTTTGGACCTGAGCCAATCCCAATCTTGAGCCACCATTCTTAAGCAACACAGATATATTTTTATTACGTTCAGTAACTAACTGGATATTAGATATCCAGTAATTAGGTACTAGTGTTGGTGTAATACTGAATACACTTACTAAGGAATACATTTTCCCAGCCACATTACAACTAAAGAATGTCAGTCCACTCAAGACGAAGCAGATGATCACTTTGAAAAAAAGGTTCGCTTGTGGAAGCCTGAGAATAGCGCGTCAGAGTTCTCCTCTGAAAGCCCTCAGAATCCTGGGCGGCCAGGGGGAAGAAGGACCGAGGAAGAACCCATGCTGGGCTCCTTGAGATCTAGGGAGACACATGCTGCCAAAAGAGCCCATGGAGCTCATAAAAACAGGTAGTAGATGACTCTTTAGAAGTCCTCTTAATTTTTCAACTAGGTCTCCATCTTGAACAGTATCGCTTGGGATTTAAATACGCCCCTGATTCAGATGCACAAGGAGAAAAAAAGAAAACTACAGAAAACTATTCGTAGTCGTTTTGTGGCCTTAGCAAAGGAAGATGCTTAATCCTAGGTCCTGAAGAACAGTTTGTATTCTTGGGGTGGCGCCAGGAGGGCAGGAACTAGGAGGGCTTTCTCCTGCGACCTTACTCAGGAGGTCCAGCCGTCCACACACTTCCGGGTTCACTGGGCCGAGCCAGGCATCTCAGTAATTTCACTCAGAGCGCCAAGTAGAGGAGGGAAAGCCAGGTGCGACCTTGCGGGCACCGGCAACTGGAACCTTCACGGGCTCCTTCGTGGCTGGCGGGGCATTAACCAGGGCGAAACAGACCTCGGGCCCCTGAGAGGGGCGAGGCACTTCCGGCGGAGACGCCCACCGCGCGCCGTCTCGCTGCAGGCTCCTCTCGCCGGGTCACAGGCCTCCCTCCCAACCCCTAGCACCTCCCACTTCCCGGCATCCTCCCCGCGGGCCGCCGCTCTGCGTGCTGCCGCGTTTCCTTAGCAACCGCGCCTCCCGCGGCCGCAGGAAGTGGTAGGGTCACGTGCTCCCTGCATGTCCGGGCTGCCGGGTGACTTCCGGGTGTCAGGCTGCCGGGGCGCCGCGGCCGCTGAGGAGAGGCTGTGTGGCCCGGGTGGCGGCGGGCTCCGGGGCGGGCTGGCCTCATCCTGCCCCCGTGCGCGATGCATCCGCGGCGCCCGGACGGGTTCGACGGCTTGGGCTACCGGGGTGGGGCCCGAGACGAGCCGGGCTTTGGCGGCGCCTTTCCGGCGAGGTCCTTCAGCTCCGCGTCGGACCTGAGCCGCTGGGTGACCTCTCCCCCAGACATCCCGGGGAGCCGCAACCTGCACTGGGCCGAGGAGAGCCCGCCCCGCGGCGCGCCTGCCCCCTGCACGCCGCCCGAGGCCCCGGCGGAGGGGCCCTGCCCCGGCGGCGCGGGGCGCAGCGGCGGTGAGGGCCTGGGGGGCGTGCAGGGGCCGGGCGCCTGAGGGAAGGCGGTGAGGGCCTGCAGGGCGGGCGCCTGAGGGGCGGGGTGGGAGGCGACGGTGAGGGCCTGGGGGTCTCGGGGGCTGGAGGGGCGGACAGGGGTGGGGTCCGGGGGTGGTCCGCGCGGAGCGGCCCCGCGCGGGGTGGCGCTCACCGGGCCCGCCGCGCCGCCTCTCGGCGCTCCTTTCGCCCTCTGCCCCCGAGCGGGCCTCCGGCCTCTCCCTGCCCCAGGGTTTTCTGGAGAGGCTTGCCTTAGCCTTGCGTGGCAGCGACCACGGAAGGTTTCGGCACGCTACCTCCCATGCCCAGAATCCACAAAGGAGACTGGCCTGCTGTGTATCGGGACTCACGTGAGAAGTAGCTGATTGACCGGCCGCCGTATCACCTTGATTCCATTGATCTGTGGTGGCTTTGCGTTGTGCAGATAACTTTCTCGGAGACCATAGGCAGCCTTCGGCTCAGAGCTTTCTCTACCTCTCTTGAAAGCTGAGACTTTCTTAACCTCTGTGCTCTCTTGCTGTCCTCATCTTTAAAGTGTATAGAAGAATAATTAAGGGTTTTGTGGGGGGAAAAAAAAGACCTACAAACAAAATGAGGTGTCAGTAATGCCTGATACAGTGTGGATCACACAGTAGGCTAAAAGTCAACCTTTCTTTTTTCCATGTAATCATAGGAGTTGTGTTCGTGTTCTAGATCCCAAAATACTCCTGTATTTTCCCACCTCCTCCTTTCTTTTTTTTTTAACATAAAAATTCCACTAAAGAATGAAAAACACTTAAGACATTTTCAAGATAAGAATTTGGAATCAAGACATAATTATTATTTGCAATGTCAGAAGATCGGTTCAGTTCAGTTGCTCAGTCGTGTCGGAGTCTGCGACCCCATAGACTGCAGCACGCCAGGCCTCCTTGTCAGAAGACAAAGATGTTTTAATTGCAGCTCTATGTAATCTAGATATTTTCAACATCGTCTGGATTCATCAAATGGAGATAATGGCTGCTGCATGTTCCCGTTCTCCTAAAAGTGTTAGAATAATAGATCATACCCTTAAATATTATGTACATTCTAGACATAAATTTTAGTCTCATTTCTTTGACTAGGAAGTACAGTAACATTTGGTTTGGGTTACAGGGAGGAACAGACTGTACTATCATCCAGTGAGGATAGAGGAGGATCAGTGACTTACTCAGTGTTATATATACAGTTAGATTTTCACTCTCTCGAGCTGTTTTTTCCCATAGGTCCCAGAAGGAGTACTGGAAAGTTATAAATTATTCAAAATGCATATGTGATTGCCTCACAGTTACCTTCTCAGGCAGTAAAGCTGACGTTTTATCTTTTCATAATTTATGCGTTGATAGTTAAAATGAGGAGATCTTTAATATCCAGGGTTTTGTGGGGGGTGTTTTGCAGCAGTTAAGAGGCTGGTGAAAAACTCTGCAAAGAGGATAGACGCCTGGGAGACTTAGTTAATACTAGTAAACCTTCCTGACACCTTCCAGAGAACGCCAGTGGTATTTTTTGTTAGTTTATTGGAGGACCTATACAAACACAAAGGGAAAAGATGAAAGGAGGAAAGTATCTTAATTGGGCAAAGAAGCCCTTGCCCTTGTACATTTTCCAAGGCAAGGGTGGTTTCCCCAGAGATTGTTGACATGGTCATGTTCTGGCTCTCAGGGAATAGTGAGGGCATTACTTCATTCAAAAGAGCAGAGATGAGAGGGAGGGATTGGAGAAGAGCGTAGTGAAAAGAGAATGGGAGAAAAATCCCTTGTGAACATTATAGCTGAAATTTAATGTCTAGTCTCTCGGGGTTTGATATTTCATCTTTACGATTTTAAGTTTTTCAGTTAGAAAAAAATTTGTTTTCTTTTTTGACACATGGGTAGGAATTTTCCAGCTGTAAATCCTCCTGATCAGACTATAGCTGTGCCATGAGCAGCAGCACGTATGTACACAGTAGTACATCAGAGAGACCTGGTTTAGCTGCGTGTTCAGTCATTCAGTCATGTCCAAATCTTAGCAACCCATGGGCTGTCGGGTGTCAGGTGGCCTCTGTTCCTGGGACTTTTCAGGCGAGAGTACTGGAGTAGGTTGCCATATCCTTCTCCAGGTATTAAGCAGCTACTATCAAACTATTCTAGAGAAAAATGGAAACCCACTCCAATATTGCCTGGGAAATCCCATGGACAGAGGAGCCTGGTGGGCTACAGTCACTGGGGTCACAAAAGAGTTGGACACAACTGAGCAACTAAATAACAACACATCAAAGTCTTTAAAACTTGGGAAGAGAGAGAAGAGAGCCTTTTTTTCCCCATTTTAGCTACCATAAGTGCTCTTTCAACTTAATTACGTTCATGAGATGTTTTGCTTGCAACTGTTGGTTTAACACAGATACTTTCCACCAGTCACAGTGAATGACTGATTACAATACAGGAGGTGTGGTTGATGAAAGTTATCAGTCAGAGTCTTCACTAGAAAAAAAAAAAAATTAGAAGTTGAAAACTAGTAGCCCTTGACATTTACCTGCAAAACATGTTTGATTTAGTCTACATGAAATTAATCCTTTTTAAAATAGTTGCCAATATTTTAAAACCGGAAGATACTATATAAAACTGAGAATATCTGTTTAGGAAAATCACAGCTTTGAAACTCTGGACTCAGAATTCCATGTGGCAACAATGATTTGGAGTTGAAAAGCAGTTAGGGAGTCTACCCCTTGCAACTTGCCACAAGCTTCAATGGAGTTCTTCACTCGTTCAAATGACCTTCGGCCCCTGTCAAAATTCGATTTGGGGACATGGAGTTTAAATGAATATCATGTTAGTAAAAAGATTTTTTTTGTTCTTTTCTATGGTAAACCTAAATAATGGTTATGAGTAATCTTATTCTTTCTATTTTAGAGCAGTTGAATAGATTTGCTGGATTTGGTATTGGACTTGCAAGGTAATGTTTTGTCTAAAGATTTTTAATTCAAGTTTTATTTAAAGTTTTTTTCTTTATAATGTTAAATAATTAGTATTACTTCCTTTAGATTGATTTTTGGAGCAGTAGTTAAATATTAAAAAGTTCTGTGCAGAAAAATTATTTAAAACCTACAATTTTCTCCCATAAGGATAGTGAAAATTCATTCAATTTTATAAACACAAAATAATTTAAAGGAATATTGTAAGAACTTTTCATGTGTCTGTCCAAAAAATAAAATGTAATCTTATCTCCCCCCCAAAACAAGTAATTTTGCATTGAACCTTTTTCCTGAACATCAGAATTATGACAAGATATTTAGCAGCATAGCATCTGTAGAATCAACATTTCCATATACTGCAAAATATTGTGTAAATATACTTTTTGAGACACCTTTAGTGTTTATTTTGTGATATTTGATTCAACTAGTGTTGATGTGCTAGAGTTGATGTTAGGAAAAAAGAGCATGGCATCTAGGTCTCCCCTAATATGTTCATTAAAATTCCTGTAACTTAAGTGCAAAGTCCATCCACGCCAAAATTTGTGGGGTGGAGGGCTCTTTTGATTTTGAACTTTGTTCACAGCACATCCTCTGAAAGAAAGGGGAAGGGGCATTTAAATTGTCTAGGAAGTAAATTTTCCATATCAGGCCTACAAGTGTATCGATAATTTCATCTTTATACTGCACATATTATATGTTGTTTCTTTGCTTACCAGTTTGCAAATCTGACTTTAGTTTATTTTTCATATTGAATCTTGTTATTGGTACAATGATTTGTAAACACATCGAAACATTTGAAAACTCTATTTTTTTTACTTTTAAGAATAATGTATCACTTAAGTAATACATGATTCCTTAAGAATAAATTCAGTTTTACATGTGTTGTAAATATGAATTGTCCTTTTATAGTCTTTTTACAGAAAACGTACTGGCCCATCCCTGCATCGTTCTGCGCCGCCAGTGTCAGGTATGTACTTTATGTGGTTTTCTAAACAGTGATCCTAACCCTGATTTGACATATAGGCCTCAGATAAATGGCTGAGACCATGTAACCATTATTCCACGTGATGTATACCAAAATGTGTAATATATCAGTTCTCAAACTTTTTGCTCTTTGAAAGCTAAGTCTTAAAATTTATTGAGATCCCCAAAGAATGATTGTTTATATCGATTATATCTACCAATATTTGCCATTTCAGAATCCCAAACTGGGATAATTTATATACATATATATATGTTTAATTCATTAAAATAACAATAAATTGATGAGGTATTAGCATAAATAACATTTTTATAGAACTTTTTTGAAAATATCTTTAATGTCTGGCATAATAGAAAGCAACCAGATTGTCACATCTGTTTCTGCAGTCAGTTTGTTGCAGCACATGTTTTTGAAAGAAACAAGAAAGCCTAGCCTTATATACGTATGTATTTAAAAATGGGAGTTTTATATTTTTTTAGATAATTGGCAGATAAAGTTATTTGCATTGTGAAATCTGAAACCACACAGGTTAAATCTTTTTGTACTCTTTTACATTAAAACCTGTTGATCTGTCCTTCATGTTGAATGGGTTTCTTTTTACCCATGTATGATTCTATTACATCATGCATTGATTAATTGAAAAATATTGATTTATGATTATATAGATCTTCTAAATGTTATGACATTTGCTTATACTGTATCAAAAAACCACCACCATTACAATCACTATAAATCTCACCAGAAAAGTGTTTGAGTTTTGGTAGGTTCATGATAGTGGATATAGGGTTTCCAGATTTCTAATTTTTGCTCATAGGCTCAAATTTATCATTGGCAGCTAACATTCTTGTTTTCTAATCAATGAGCCACTTTGTTTAGTTTTAAAAATATGTTTGTCCCAAGTAACTATAGTCTTGTTAGTTTTTCCAGAAAAAAAAATGGTATTCCATGGAAAAAAGTGACTATTTTCAGACTCACAGCTCCATCAGACAAGTTCTTTTTCTTATGACAGTATATTCAATATGCAATACACAAAATATTAAATTAGAAAGATGATGTGTACTCAGGAGTCAAGATTCTATAAAATTAGTATATCTTACTGCTTCACCAAGGGCATCTTTTAGGGAAAGTGGCTTTTGCCTCTTCACACGTGAGTCAGATGAAGAATACAATAAGTACAAAAGTACAGTTTGGTGCCACTGCCTTCAGTTATGCCAGAGTTAGCAATTTTACCCACTGTTGCTTTGGCACTATTATTGAAAATGTCAACACAATAACAAAGGAAAATGATGCCTTAGTATCAAGAAAATAATTTTGAACATGTCTATCCCCTGAAAGGATAATAAGGCGTTTGAGGGCTAATGGGCCACACTGGCAAAAGTACCTATAGTATAACATCTTCTTTGAAAATTGAGTTAGAAAAGATAAGCCAGTTTTTCAAACAAATAAATTTTTTATGCTTAGCACCAAAATGTAAGCATATAGAGAGAAATCAGTGTTTAAGTAGCATGAACAGTGTATATGCCCTAGAATAGCGAATTTTAGACACATTTTTTACATTGTGACAATATTGCATTGTGATCCAGTGTATACATATATGAGTGATGTTTAAAAATGTTTTATAAAGTAATACTTTCACAGTGTATGATGCATTCTGATACTTTTTTATTATGTCACTTATTAAGTATTAGTTCTGATCCCCCATACTGATTTCATAATTTACCAATTGTTTATAGCTTGTTACTGCTTGCCATGGAAGACAGAAATCTGTTCCCAGAGTTCTTCATGGTTCCTGTGTGTTAAATGGCATGAGCATTTTGCCACAGTGAATTTCATGCTGATGTTTAAGGAAACATAAATATCAAACAACAAAGCCTTCTTTATTATATATTTTATTGCAGGCAGATTCTTTACCAACTTATCTATGAGGGAAGCCTGGATATATTATACATTGGTTTTTCAGGGTTGTGTGTATATAAGCGCATGTTCTTTACTTTTAAGTTATTTAAAGCATTTTCTAAAGTAATTTTGCTTCTGTATAATTCATGTTGACTTTACAATTGAACTTTTATTTATGTTATGACTCCACTGTGTATCTTTCATGCTCTTATTTTTGACAAAACAATAACAGAAAATAATCATAAAATATCTTTTTCACAGGTTAACTACCATGCTCGGCACTATCATCTCACCCCATTTACAGTCATCAATATTATGTACAGCTTCAACAAAACCCAGGTGAGAAATAATCTTTTAATTTAGTTACTGAAGATATTATAACTCTTATACTAAAAGTAACTTAACTGGGTAATGATACCTTTTGATATCACTGAATAATCAGTAATGTCACACTTTTGCCAAAATTAATTAAACATTAAAGGTATTTGATCCATATTAGAGATTATTAATTTGGAGTGTTTATCTTGGCCTAAATGTAGCTCACACAGCAAATATTAAAGAAAGGAGGTAACTTACTTGTCATTCTTTACTGAAATGTTCTTAGAATAATGTCTTACTGGAAAATAGCAGAAAACATTTAATGTCAAGTTTTATTAAGAACTTTTGTATTTCCTTTTTAGGCATTAACAGAAATAATAATAAATTTTGGTCATTTTAGGGACCAAGGGCCCTTTGGAAAGGAATGGGAAGTACATTTATCGTGCAGGGAATCACACTTGGAGCAGAGGGAATAATCAGTGAATTCACACCTTTACCAAGGTACCTTTTTTGGCATTTTTCATTATTAGCTTCATATTAAAAATATGAAAAAATGATAGTTGCTAAAAATACCTTGAATTTGAAAACTTGCTTAAAGTAGCTAAGAGAAGAAACAGAATAAATAATTATGTCTTACGGAATTGGTATGTGATGGAGAAAACCCTTCCTGGTCTAGTATCTATTGAGATATGTCTTTCAGCTCCTACTGCTATGTATTCAGTTCAGTTCAGTCACTCAGTTGTGTCTGACTCTTTGCGACCCCGTGGACTGTAACCCGCCAGGCCCCTCTGTGGGATTTTCCAGGCAAGGATACTAGAATGGGTTGCCATTTCCTCCTCCAGTGGCTCCTCCCGACCCAAGGATAGAACCCGGGTCTCCTACATTGCAGGCACGGGGCTCAAAGCGCGTAAGACCAGTGACAGATGTTTGGGAGTCACAGCTCTGAGGGACAGAGGGGAACTTTGCAAGGGATTATGGAAATGACGTTAGGAGATAGTGTTGGAGATCCCGTAAATTTGGATAGGTGTTGTTTAGCAGGACTCTGATTTTCTTTATCAACAGTAAACCCCGGGGGTGGAGTTAAAGACCAAATGGTTTGTTAATCCAGAATTGGCCCCTGGCAGGGTTAATTTTTTGGATTGACAAGGAACTGAGGGAGTTGAAGGTGCAGCCACTCAGATCGCAGACTTGAGATTCAGTCTTTATAGGGAAGGAAATAAAGACAGGAGACTGATATCAGGCTTTTTGCCACTGTGAGTGCTTTCAAAGGACCGCATAGCCTTGAAGTTCCTTTA
This sequence comes from Muntiacus reevesi, assembly GCF_963930625.1. NCBI lineage: Eukaryota > Metazoa > Chordata > Mammalia > Artiodactyla > Cervidae > Muntiacus > Muntiacus reevesi. Next base: position 284,642,377 of record NC_089249.1, read on the forward strand.
ACATAGCTTTGCTAAATGTTTCAGACAAAAACATTTCATCAGCTAAAAGTTGCTCCTCTCACACTTTAAAAAAATGTGAATTTCTGACCTTTAATTTTACCCCATTGCTTTTTATATCACACATAATGTCAAAATGTAGTCAGTCAGTCAGTCAGTTCAGTTGCTCAGTCGTGTCCGACTCTTTGTGACCCCATGAATTGCAGCATGCCAGGCCGCCCTGTCCATCACCAACTCCCGGAGTTTACTCAAACTCATGTCCATTGCCTCTGTGATGCCATCCAACCATCTCATTCTCTGTCATCCCCTTCTTCTGCCCCCAATCCCTCCTAGCATCAGGGTCTTTTTCAATGAGTCAACTCTTCGCATGAGGTGGCCAAAGTACTGGAGTTTCAGCTTCAGCATCAGTCCTTCCAATGAACACCCAGGACTGATCTCCTTTAGGTTGGACTGGTCGGATCTCCTTGCAGTCCAAGGGACTCTCAAGAGTCTTCTCCAACACCACAGTTCAAAAGCATCAATTTTTCAGCACTCAGCTTTCTTCACAGTCCAACTCTCACATCCATACATGACCACTGGAAAAACCATAGCCTTGACCAGACGAACCTTTGTTGGCAAAGTAATGTCTCTGCTTTTTAACATGCTGTCTAGGTTGGTCATAACTTTCCTTCCAAGGAGTAAGCGTCTTTTAATGTCATGGCTGCAATCACCATCCACAGTGATTTTGGAGCCCAAAAAATTAAAGTCTGACACTGTTTCCACTGTCTCCCCATCTATTTCCCATGAAGTGATGGGACCAGATGCCATGATCTCAGTTTTCTGAATGTTAAGCTTTAAGCCAACTTTTTTTCTCTCCTCTTTCACTTTCATCAAGAGGCTTTTTTTCTCTTCACTTTTTGCCATAAGGGTGGTGTCATCTGCATATCTGAGGTTATTGATATTTCTCCCGGCAATCTTGATTCCAGCTTGTGCTTCTTCCAGCCCAGTGTTTCTCATGATGTACTCTGCATATAAGTTAAGTAAGCAGGGTGACAATATACAGCCTTCATGTACTCCTTTTCCTATTTGGAGCCAGTCTGTTGTTCCATGTCCAGTTCTAACTGTTGCTTCCAACCTGCATACAGGTTTCTCAAGAGGCAGGTCAGGTGGTCTGGTACTCCCATCTCTTTCAGAATTTTCCACAGTTTATTGTGATCCACACAGTCAAAGGCTTTGGCATAGTCAATAAAGCAGAAATAGATGTTTTTCTGGAACTCTCTTGCTTTTTCCATGATCCAGCAGATGTTGGCAGTTTTGACTCTGGTTCCTCTGCCTTTTCTAAAACCAGCTTGAACATCTGGAAGTTCACAAAATGTAGTACTTGTCATCAAATGTCCTTGACATTGTCCTACAAACACAAAATTCAGCTTGTCATTATTCATTCATTAGTGGGATTATTTTATTTTAACGTATGTCCCTTACACTAGGTCCCAGCCTTTAGGGTCACGGTTCCCTTTGTTTCTTCCCCTTACTGTATACCTGCTTTTGAGCACATAGTAGGAATTCAGGAAATATGAGGTAAATAAAAATTTAACAAAATTCAGTGATTTCTGTATTATGGAGTATAAAGAATTCTGTATTTGCAGTCAGAACACTGTTGCTCCTGGCTGTACTGCTTTTGGGCTTCCCCAGTGGCTCAGTGGTGAAGAATCTGCTGCCAGTGCAAGAGACGCAGGTTCGATTCCTGGCCTGGGAAGATCCCACATGCCATGGAGCAGCTGAGCCTGTGTGCCACAACTACTGAGCCGGTGTTCTAGAGCCGGCGAGCCGCGACTGCCGAGCCCACATGCCCTAGAGCCGGCCAACCACAGCTGCTGAGTTGGTGTTCTAGAGCCGGAGAACCACAACTGCTGGGCCAGTGTTCTAGAGCCAGTGAGCTGCAACTAGAGCCGGCAAACCGCAACTCCCAAGTCAGTGCTCTAGAGCTGGCGAGCCACAACTGCTGAGTTGGTGTTCTAAAGCCAACAAACCACAACTGCTGGGCTGGTGTTCTAGAGCCGGCAAACCACAACTCCCGAGTCAGTGCTCTAGAGCCGGCAAGCCACAACTGCCAAGCTGGTGTTCTAGAGCCTATGAGCCGCAACTGCCGAGCCCACGTGCCCTAGAGCCGGCGAACCATAACTGCTGAGCCCGTGCTCTAGAGCCGGCGAACCGCAACTGCCGAGCCCACGTGCCCTAGAGCCGGCGAATCATAACTGCCAAGCCCGTGCTCTAGAGCTGGCGAACCATAACTGCCGAGCCCATGTGCCCTAGAGCCGGCGAACCATAACTGCTGAGCCCATGCTCTAGAGCCAGCGAACCGCAACTGCCGAGCCCATGTGCCCTAGAGCCGGCGAACCATAACTGCCGAGCCTGTGCTCTAGAGCCGGCGAACCATAACTGCCGAGCCCGTGCTCTAGAGCTGGAGAACTGCAATGCCAAGCTCACCTGCTCTCGAGCCTGTGCGCTACCACGAGAGAAGTGGCTGCAATCAGAAGCCTGTACACCACAACTGGGGAAAAACCACCACAGCAGCCAAGACGCGGCACAGCCATTAAATAAGTAAATAAATTATTGTTTTAAAAAAAGTAAAGGCTGCACAAATACAGTGTTATTTCAAAATCCTGTTGCTTTCGTATATTGATTGTGCATGGGAGTGTGTGTATATCAAAAAGTCTGATAAAAAGCAAGGGCAGTGTTTGCTTGTGAAGATAGTGAATTAATAATAGCTACATATCCTGGTACTTGGTGATGGACTATAAAAAGGTTTAATCACAAGTATATTTTTACACTACCCTCTTTCATGAAGCATTTAAATGTGCTACTTTAAATTTCTAGAGCTGTGGCAGTAAGTTTTACACATTTTATAAAGGAATAGATACCAGGAAGAGTGTCTCATTTTTTTTTATACTTGGTTTTAAATTTCTCTTTTTGCTGTTTTTACCTTAATCCTAATGATCTTAAGAATTGGCAGCAGTAATTAGTATTCAGTGAGCCTGAGCAAACTCCAAGAGATGGTGAAAGACAGGGAAGCCTGGCATGCTGCAGTCCATGGGTTACAAAGAGTCAGACAAGACTTAGCGACTGAACAACAATTAGTGTTCAAAGCAAACGTGTCCCAGTCCTTACAGAAAGGCAGGTTACAGACCCACGTATCCATAATGTTAATGAAATGCTCAAAATTAACATCATAATAACCTGTGGTAACCCTGTTTGAGGCCATATAAGAGAATGGAGGGCTTCCCAGGTGCTGTTAGTGGTAAAGAATCCATCTGCCAGTGCAAGAGATGTAGGAGACGTGGGTTCGACCCCTGGGTCCGGAAGACCCCCTGGAGGAAGGCATGGCCACCCGCTCCAGCATTCTTGTCTGGAGAATCCCATGGACAGGAGCATGGTGGGCTACAGTCCACAGTGTTGCAAAGAGTCGGACAGGACTGAAGCAGCTTGGCACACAGGCAAGAGTAATAGATTTACAAACCTTTTAGCATATTTTGTTTTATAATCATAAAGTCAGTAAGATAAGTAGCCTAGTCTTTTTTAGAATTTTTGTCATAATCATTAAATGTCATTCCAGCTATTCTACAATTGTTCAGAGCTAGTATTGTATCCTGGTAATAATTTCATCAGAATGTGACCCAGAACACCCTCTAAGGTCTTATAAATCAGAGATGGTTGTTTTGTTTTCTCAACTTTTCTCTACGGACCTTTCAGTCTCTAGGAAAATGTAGAAATATTCATGCATCACACATGCCATAAGTGTACTGAGTTTGTTTTTAGAACACTCATATTATTAGTGGTTTCCTTCGCCTTTTTAATATAAAATGTATGCCTCTGTCTCCTTATGTCATATTTATTCATTTCAAGCAGAAAATGTTTTTCTGGGGTTCCTGCTCTGCCTGTAGGGTATTGTGTGTGCGCCAGTGTAACCGGGCAAGCTGGTGGCAGCCAGTCTCCACTTGGTTTTACGTTTTCCTTTTCTCTGTTATGCCACCTTCCTCACTCCCCTCCCTTCCATCCTCTCTGTCTGCCTTTTCACTTTTTCTGCCTCCTTTTTTGATTTCCCCTTTATTCTCCATGTTTTCTTGTTTTTTACTTTACTCTTGATATAACTCTCTCCCTTTGTCGTCTTCATTCAGCCCGCCTCTCTCCTCTTCTCGGGTTCCCAGAGTAACCTAACTTGCAGGACGCACAGAGTCCTAGGCCTTGGCCCAAGACGTGGCATTCTGCCCCTTTCCTTGGAACACGGCCCTGTGATCTCTTTGACCGTTCTTTTTCTCATAAGTAAAAGGTAGTACCTTATTATAGGTGTTACAAGGCAGTAAGATATGCAAGGCAATATCTGTGTATCTCACAGGATTCCTTCTTGTATCGAGTGAGATGAGAGGCAGTACAGGCAGATAGTATAGACTTCAAGTCATGTGGACCAGGGTTTAGACCCAGTTCCACCACTAACTTGTTGCATGGCTCTGGGTAAGTTACGAACCGTCTCAGCCTGTTTCCTCATCTATGAAATGAGGGTTATAGGTTCATTGTGAGGGTTAGAAATAATTTATGTGAAGTGCTTTGCACAATGTCTGGCATACAGCAGGAGCTTAAAAAGATAATAGAATGTAATAAAAATCACAAAAGTAATGCCATCTTAATAAGTAGAGGCACTTTGAAAATTAGGTGCTACACAAATGTGTCATTCAGCGCAGCAGTTAATTAAGCTTTTCTTCCTTTATTCTGTTTCCTTGTCTGCCTTTCCCTTCCCCATCCATTGTCCTGTCTGCCATTTTTTTGTGGCCGCACCGCATGGCTTCAGGGATTGAACCCAGGCCCTCGGGAGTGGAAGCACAGAGCCCTAACCACTGGACTACCAGGGAGCGCCCCGTGTCCGTTTCTGTCATTGGTTATGACGCCTCCTCCTTTGCCAGTGCATACAGAAAGACCGCCTGTGTTTTTCTCTTTCCAACCCACTGTAATTGTTTGACAGCTCCCAGAAAGAAAATTGTTCACCATTAGAATATATTTCTGCTACAGATTTTAAAAAAAATTAAAAATTGATTAACTTTTTGAAACTTGGGTTAATTCAGGATGTTTTAAACAGCATGGCTTTTGTTTATTTTTTTAGGGAGATTTCACATAAATGGAATCCTAAACAAATAGGAGAACACCTTCTATTGAAATCGTAAGTATCAAAAGCAGCATTTGTATTGAAATTTAACCAGTTTTTATAGTGTTAGAACTTAAAAAAGCTTATTAAATAAAAGTTAAGGAAAATAAGAGCAAAAGAAATATTTATGGGACTAAAACTTAATAAGAAAATTAACAAAGTTTAGGAATAAAATCCTGAAATGTATTTTATCTTTCAAATCTTCCTAATTTGGAAAGTTGAAATCACAACTTAATTTTTCTTTGTGTTCTTAGGAAGTTAGCAAGGATTGTCAACTTGTTAAACCTAAATTGCCAGGAAAATTATTACTCTTATAATTATTATCATTATTTTATTGGTAAGCAGACATACAAATTTATTTGTATGGTGATGAGCAAACTCAAAACCTTAGTGTCATTAAAATGTAGTCCTAAAGGCACTTAGTGACATTACACCACTGACCACTTTTATAGATTAGAATTTTACTCTTCACTTTTTAATTTTTCTTGAAGATTGTGAATTGGAAACCCCCCAGCTTGCTGGCTCCCTCTGTGGGACATTCCAGCACATTATTACTTAGTGATGTTCCATTCACCTTGAAAACCACTACTTGCCAGGACCTGGCCCATGGGGTTAGGTAAGTCCCACCTTGACATCATTTTAAGTGACTATATTTTGCAGGCTTGCAAAGTTGTATGTCTCAGCAGTGGCAATAGGAAGCAACTTTGCAAAGCTGTACAATATTGTTTTTTAATAATGAAAGGGGACTTCACTCACCATGGAAGACTGGCTTAGCTCTGCTGGGTGGGAAATCTGGGAATTAATAATGATAATAGATAGGACAATAGCAGAACAGTAGCCTTGTTCAGGTGTCACTAAAAAGGCAAGCAATGGAATGGATTCCTCGTCTTAAATTTGAAGTATCTGATTCATAGGCTACATTAGCTGTGTGCAGGTAGATGTTCCAATAGTGAATCATAAACAAGCCTACGTTTTACTGGTCCAAAATAAGTTATTTTCTTGCAGGCTGTCTCTGTGTTATTTTAATACATAGATTTTCATCTCTAATTGTTGAGTAAAGCATCTTACGTTATAGGTCTCTGAAGCATCTTAAGGCTATAGGTATTAATAGTTGAAAACCTTGAAGTTGTTATTCAAGCTTGATATAGATTATGTTGATATATTAAAATAGGTATTAAAATTTCTAGTGTAAGCTTCCTGTTTCAGTGTACTGATAAGTTTGTTTTAATTTCTACAGCCTAACTTACATAGTGGCAATGCCTTTTTATTCAGCAAGTCTAATTGAAACAGTACAGGTGAGCTATTTTTTATTGTCACTTTTTTCATTAAAAATGTCTTTTGGGATATTCAGTAGATTGTGTATGTCTGATAGTGTAATAAAAATTTAAGACAATATCCTAAACAAAATGTTTCACAGATATCATACATATATTGGAGATTATATGCTAGGTACATTGCCAGTGTGTCAGTTTTCTTTGCAAATTTAATTTATGCCTCTAGTGTTAATTCTTGTTATCCCTTATGATAGGCAGATGTACTCTCAATTCAGATGTCTCAGAACCCAGCCTATGACTTGCTCTAAAAAGAAAAAAATCTATAGAGTGCCCCCCCAACTTTTTAAGATGCTTATGTATAACTCAAATGGTTATGGCCTATCAGATAATAAATGACTGCTTGAACATGAAACAATTAGAAGAGTAGTTCCCATAGCTAGTTTACCAGTAGGTAGCATTCTTTTTACATATTCCTTTTAGGGAGCATTTGATCCTGTGTACTACAGAAGCTAAAGCAATCTCCTGCTCACATTCTACATTGTTTCACTGTTTCTAACCACGTGGTGGCGCTTCAGGTAAACTGAATTGGGGTCCTTTCTCACACCAATCCTACACTTAAAACTGTGAGCGAGCCTCCTCTACCCTCTTCACACAGTCCAGCTGTCTGCCCCCCGTCTTCTGTCTCCAGTGGCAGATACTCTAGCGTATTTCTGTCTTTGGCGTGTATGAGTTTTCTCTGTAAAAGCCTCACTGGATCAGTGTTACCTCTTCAAATTACTCTTTTTCCACTAAGGTGCTTTTCTGGCCACATCATCGATTTCTTTATGTATTTTGTAGAATTATTGCTTGACATAAATGTCTTGCTACCCAGGTATTTCCTATCCCCTTGCACTTGACAGTGTGAAAATGATATAACCCTTGTATGGGGCTGCAGCTTAAAGAGTTGTCACTATAAGATGACATCATTTCAAAGATAAGGAAAGCAATAGCAGGAAGATAATGAAGGAAAAACAAACAGGGTGACATCTTGGGGAAAGCAAGTGTTAGCTTCAGACAGCCCCGTATCACAGTCATTTCTCTGCTCAAATTAGGTCTGTAACTTAGAGCTGATGTCTTAGCCTTTCTAAATCTTACTTTTCGCATCCATAAAATGGGAACAGTATTTTATTAACTGAATTACAAAGATTAAATGTGTTATTTGTGTAGAGTTCCTAGCTCACTAGCGGTTCACTGTGATTCTTTAACCCAGAATCTCCGATGTGTTTCCTGCTCGGGCTGCCACCTGCTGCTTCCTCCCTGCCGCCTGACTTCCCGGTTCTCTCTTGAGCGCCCTCCCCGCTTTTCATGCCGTCCTTACCACGCCTTCTCTTGTGCTCCGCGGCGCAGTCCAGGGCGCAGTCCAGGGCGCAGTCCGGGGCCCTCTGCTCCGTATCACACAGTCACGGCCGGGAGAGCTCAGTACTCCCGTGACTCCTTTTAACTCTCCCATCTCTATGAGTTTAAAAAGTAGAGAAGGCTTGATTTTCATATTTCCTTCATCCTTTGTAACTAATCAGTCATCCTGTCCTCAGTTCTGACTTCAGGGAGTATCTGAGATGGCTCCCACTGATAGGCCCCCCATTCCCAGCCCTTCACGTCACATGGCTGCTTTCTTCCTACTTGATAGTCTGGGGGGGGCGCGGGGGCAGGATTGCCTGTCTGGGGAGCTCAGATCTCTTTGAGAACAGTCTTTGCCTTGAAAATCACACATTTATGCATAGATCTCCTAAAGGACACTTCCTGAAGCTCTTACATATAAACTTCCTAGTGACTTGTCTTTTACTAAGACTGCTTGTTCTGTTTCCTGGATTTAAAGGCCATTCTACATAGTCATGCAGGGTTAGCGTTCTAAGCTGCAATGCTCATATCCTTTTGCTGAGTAAGGATCCATCTCATCTCTGAGATGAATTTCAGACTTCTCAGCGGAGTAAACAAGACAAATAAAAGGATACTTCATGGTGCTAAGTGCCAAGGAGGATAAAAATAAAACAAGGAAATTAAGAGGTGTAATGGGTAGAGAGAAGTGATTACTATTTTTTGAAGATCCAGAAAGTTCTCTCTCAGAAGCAAAAGTCCTTTGAGTAAAGGTGTGAACATAAGAACTACACGGGTATTTGGGAGCAGAGCGTTCTAAGCAGAGGAAACGCGGGTGCAAAGACCCTGCGAGAGGCTTGCATCCGACTTGCGTTTGCAAAGCAAAGAGAAGGCCGGTACAGCTAAAGCTGACTCAGGACAGGAGAACAGGAGGAGATGAGGTCTGAGATGGAAAAGGGCGAGAGTGCATGCAGGACACTGAAGACCACTGTGATAGCTTGGCTTTGCTTTGAGGGAGACGGGGAGTCGTTGGTGGGTTTGAGCAGGAGGATGACATGATCTGACGTAGGTCCTGAATGGGATCTCTTTGGCTGCTGCATTACAATAGGCTGGAGTGGGAAGGGAGACAGAGGCAGGGAAGTGACCGAGGTTAGGTGGGCTCATCTTGGTCTCATGGTTTAGCTTTACTGCCAACTTGCACGTTTATGTGTCCGGCTCCGACCTTTTCCTTTTAGTCTAGACTGTAAACTGCGCTTGGAGCTCACACCCTAGACTCCGAATTTCTGAACTCTGGATCTCCGCCCGCCCCCCCCAACCCCTGGCCCGGTTGCTGCCCGGCAGTGCAGCCCAGCTCAGCGAGAGGACTGTTATCCCTCCAGCGCCTCTGGCCGGTGGCTCTGAGCTCATCCTTGTCTTCTCTTTCCCATAATGCACGTCCCGTCCACCAGGAATTCCTGTTGGCTGTAATTTTATGATAAAAGCACAGTTGAATCATTTTATTTCCTTTACTACCTGCTGTTCCAATCCACCATCATATCTTTAACTGGTTTCTCAGTCTTCGTTCTCATGTTCCTCTGCACGACAGCCAGTATAACACAAATTCCATCTTACCCATCGTATGCTTCAGACCAGCTAGTCGTTTCCCATCTGACTAAAGACGAAAGTCTGCACGGTGGCATGCTGTGGCCCCAGAATACCTTTTTAACTTCACTTTTTGCTCTTCTCTTCAGTCACTGCTGCGGCCGAATTGGCCTCTTTGTTGTTGTTGTTTAGTCGGCAAGTGTCTAACTCTTCTGCAACCCCGTGGACTGTAGCCTGCCAGGCTCCTCTGTCCATGGGATTCTCAGGCAAGAATACTGGAGTGGGCTGCCATTCCCTTCTCCAGAGAATCTTCCTGATGCAACGATCGAACTTCTTGTGTCCCGCGTTGGCAGGTGGGTTCTTTACCACTGAGCCACCAGGGAATTGCTTTTCTGCCTGTCTGCGCCTCTGTAACCAGTATCACGACTTCTTGTACACATCCCATAATTGTAAAAAGTAGAGACATTGCAGATGATAGTGACTTAACACCTCCTGAGGCTTTCTCTGCACCAGGCCTTCTTGCATTTAATGCTCCCAGCAACTCTGTGCATAAAGGTAGGTCAGCCTAATCCCACTTTTGTAGAAGAGTAATTCTCTTAGGAGAAGTAAAGTCACGTGCCCATGATCACAGAGCCAGCAAGTCCTACTGGAGCAAGGGGTAAGGCCATGCCTTCCACCCAAGCACTGCGCCTCCTCGTAACGGTAGTTGTTGCTTTTCAGGATGAGTCCCAGGGAGCTTCTTGAGGTGGGGGCACCTGGTGTGTCCTCTGCCACGCCTCTTCCCCTGTCTCCCTTCCCCAATTGGAACAGCTCCCAGTTTCGCTGCTGTTTTGTGAAATTTTATTTGAAAAAAGGATCTAATGCCTAGATAACATTTGTCATTTGCAAACCATTGATGTTTCTCCCCTTTAGTCAGTACATTAATTTAAAAGGGACTTGAATGGACCTGAAAATCCTCTGTGACAGAAGCAACAGCTGATGACGTTTACTGTTTCCTCCTTTTCATCGCAGAGTGAGATAATCCGAGACGGCGCCGGGATTCTGGAGTGTGTGAAGGAGGGGATCGGAAGAGCGGTCGGCTTGGGCGTGCCTCACAGCAAGCGCCTGCTTCCGCTCCTGTCCTTGGTCTTCCCCACGGTGCTGCACGGGGTTCTCCATTACGTCATCAGCTCGGTGGTCCAGAAGGTCGTCCTGCTCATCCTGAAGAGAAAGGCCTACGACGGCCGCCTCGCCGAGAGCGCCAGCCCGGTGCAGAGCGTGCTGGACGCCTACTTTCCGGAGCTCATCGCCAACTTCGCGGCCAGCCTCTGCTCTGACGTCACGCTGTACCCGCTGGAGACGGTTCTGCACCGCCTGCACGTGCAGGGAACCCGCACGATCATCGACAACACAGACCTGGGGTATGAGGTGCTCCCGATTAACACGCAGTACGAGGGCCTGAGGGACTGCGTCCGCACCGTGCGGCAGGAGGAGGGCCTGCTCGGCTTCTACAAGGGCTTCGGCGCCGTGGGCGTCCAGTACGCGCTGCACGCGGCGGTGCTGCAGATTACCAGGGCCATTTACTCCACGCTGCTTCAGAACAGCGCTTGAGATCCAGAGCCCGGCCTAGTCTGGCAGACGTCCTCTGAATGCTTTGTTATGAAATTATGAAGGACAAGAGTGAAAAACGGGTTCAAAATGGATAGGCGCCGAAACTGGCAGGAACAGCCCATGATGATTATATTGACTCTCCACCTCTTAAAAAAGGCATAGATACATATTTTGGATTCAGAGTATTCCAAATTTGAAAACTCAGTAAAAACACTCATATGAATTAAATTCTAGCTAGTATAGTACTAATGCCAAACTAAAAAGAATCTTGGGAAGAAGCAAATATTTGTCAGCAAACTGAAAACCAAATTTCACAGAGCTGAATTTATTTCATCTGACTTTAATATTTATCACACGTTTATTTCACCTTCTGCATTGATACTGGTATGTCATTCTTAATATAGTATATAGTAGCAGGAGGGCATAGTTTACCTTTAAGCAAATTATGTTGTCAGTAATAAAGACAAGAAGGATTAGGTTTGGCAATCTGTAAGCAGAAGCTGAGAGTTTTAAATTGCACTGTCCCTGTAGAACTTTAATGGCTGTACATTTATTATTATAAAGCCATTTATATGCATACATATAACTTGGAATTTCCTTCATCCCTACATATTTTCCACTCTTAGATCAGCTTACTGTCTAAAATGAAGTTATGTACTTTCTGTGTGAATATCAGAACAAAGCATTAAAAGCCAAGATACCCAAAAGATTAAAGGCAAACGGCATACTCGTCCATATCAAACCCACCACTTCAGTGCCAGCAGCTTATAATCTGTCATACATTTATCAAGTTTGAGTTGCTTACCTAGTTTTATGAATCATCACACTGTTTTTAGAGCCACTCTCATTAACAGAGACAGAAAATAATCATGACAACGATTCCTATTTCCACATTTACAAATTGTGTACTAAAGGGAATGTCACTTGCCTTTCATTTCTGAATGACCTGTCTTAGAGAAGACACGATTAAAATTTACCTGGGAATTTGTGCCTCATGCCTTTCATAGAGTCATCATTAAATAATGGCTTTAATTTTTATTTTTTTCTTGTTTTTGTTCATAGTTGTATTCTCCAAACTAGATATACATAAAGGGAAATGTAGGTTTATCACCCTTTATTGAAATATGTTTGGATGAATACTGATGAAAAATAGAAACTTCAAAGGAAGTTTATCCTTGCTTTTTATGGGTGAAGAAAAGAATTTCAACAAATAATAAACAAAAATGTTGGTAATCAGTTTAATAAAAATTCTGTCCCTAAATTGAATTTGGTGGGTGAGGCTCTTTGTGTAGTAAAATAATATGCATTTGATTGATCCATTTAGCAAGCTGGAGTATGGTGACTGCACTGATGTTGTCCAACCTAGAATGCAAACAAACTGAGGTGTATTTTACTTACTGAGTGTCAGTGAAATGGTTACTTTTTGTGATTAATAATGTTGAAACCAAAAGATGATATCCAAAAAGTATCAAACAATATATATGTGGCAACTCTCTCAATTATCTTGTGAATGTGGTTTTTTTTTTTTTGATGACTAAAGCACACAGGTTTTCCATTTTCCCATTCCACCAAGAGGGGGAAAGTAAAATTAAACATAAGTTATACACTTTCAGATAATGATTTGTCTAATTTGCAGCATATAAATTGTTTTCATTGCCTTTTAATTACTAAGTAAATTTTTAGATGTTTATAATATGCCCAACTTCCTAAAAACCTTTCATTTTTATTGTAATCAAAGAAGATGGTTTCAGAAAAGAGTAAACTGAAAATTACAGGTTTTAGAAAATTTATAGAACAGAATCTGAATGGAATCAAGTATCTACTAGTGAAAATCTAGGATCCTTTATCTAGTTAAAAACTAGATATTTCAAGATTATTTTATGGATGTTATCATGAAGATTCAGTTATATAGTACTGTCTCATTATGGAATCATTATAAGACTGATAGGCTGAACCACACACAAGTAGGTGTTTATTTTCTCTTTGGAGAGTGAGTACAACTTAAAACTAAAGTTGAAATGTGGCAAGTAAAATACTAATTTTTTATTACCATTCCAAATTAGTTGAAATATAAAAAGAAATCTTTAAAATTGAAGCACTTAAATGTTGGCCAAATATGTTTAACTGAATTTAGAAAGGAATAAGCAAAATAAACATTAGACATGCTCTTTCCCTTTTAAAAATTGCTTTGTTTCTTTAGGTGCCAAAGTCAAATACCCATAGGCTATAGTTCTTAATATGATAATACCTTAAAATAACATTTTAAATTCAGTGTGATTAATAGTATCATGAATAATATTCTATTAAAATATTTCACAGTCCCAATGGTCCCCTTATATAAGCTAGGTTTGGCCATGGAGCTGAAGTGTGATACGCTTGCCTTACATTGTTGGGTTTCTTAAGTCCTATAGTCTGAAATGAATGGAATTAAAAACGGAAAAATCTGGTTAATATTACTTAACTGTGTTAAGTGAGTTTATGAACTGGTTTACTAAATCTGTTTATAAATCTCTTTCCTTTGAGGGACTATTTATGGTTTCTTGCAAAATAATCTCTAAGTGTAAATAATATAAGTCTTTAAACTCCAGCACTAGATGTTATGAGTCAAAACAAACTAAATTTCAAAATAATTGTGGACCGTGGGGTTTGATAGTGTTTTCAGAAATAAAACTGAGAGACTAGAGGTCTTGCTCATTTTTGCAAGGTACGCTTGCCTGTCCACAGCTGTGTTTTCAGCACTGGGCTTGTTAAAACCGCACACAGCATTCGCTTAGCTGACTGGGTACAAGCACTTCGGTCTTCCCGTGTATTCATACATCTGCCCAGGAAGCAAAACACACTGCTTGGATATTTGGTTTTTCAACTGACATTGTGCAGGACGTTTGCCCTTAGCTTGCTTCCCAGATCTTATGGGGAAAAAATGAACAATCTGCCAGCTCTTGAAAAGATAGGTTTGAATTAGTTATTTTCAGTAATATACATGGAAATAAAATCCCGTTGGTAACAACTCACATTGCACTAGAATTTAAGTAATACTTAACTTTGGCATTTCTGGTTTCTCTTCTCTTTCAGGTAGTTGTACATTTCTCTCCTTTTCTCTTTCTCTCATATAAACTGGATATATAATGTCTTTTCTTTTGAGTGACTGAATATCATTGATATGCTTCCAAGTTGTATAATTGAGTAACAAAAACTTGTGATTTGACAATGAATCTTATGCAGTATACCTCAGCTAGAAGAGGTATTTGGTCTGTGTGTTTTTTCTTTTTTAAAGTTGTTTTTGTCTCACTGGTATTTTAAATGTTTTCAGCAAATTGTGTAATATGAAAAGGTTAAATAAAACATTGAAATAAAATACTAATTTTCTCTTACTCATGCTAGAAAACTACTAAGTCTGGTGGTGAGGAGGTTCAGAATATGTCCCCCCAAAATATGTGATGTTGGCATATGATTTTGAATTAAAGGTACTTGAGAGACAGCTAGTGCAAAAGGACACTCAGACCCTTCTTTGTTCCGCTGAAAGCAAATTGCTCGTGTGAAAGTTGCCCCGCCTGTATGGAAAGAGGGCCTGTAGGGCTGAGGAAGCTGTGTGAATAAACCTGTTACTTCTTCACCATTCACCACCCCTACCACAAACTCCTCTGCCTGTCAATTCTTCATAAGTTGTTTTTTCATCTAAAAATTTTAAAAGCTTTTAATGCCGGTTCCCTCCTTGAAGGCTTATTGCATGGCGGCTCCTGCACATATAAAAGCTTTTCTCCTGTTAATCTGTCTCATGTCAATTGAGTTATGAGACCAGCCAAAGACCTAGAAGGGAAGGTTGTCCTACACCTACAGACAGTGGTGAAGGAAAAGTTACACTTTTGTAGGAACAAGTGAAGATCAAGAGGAGTATCTGTGTAAAGTTAAACGTTTTGCCCATTATGTAAAAACCATTCTGATGCCTGTGATGTGTGCAAAACAAGTACCATATTTCTTACATAAAATTGCGTATGTGTTGTCTTTGGTTCTTACAGAGACCCATATTTGATCCTTAAAGCTGTCCTCAGGCAATTTTCTGAGTAGTGCTGTTTAGGGAGGAAATAGATACAGGTGGTGGGCATTGCTTGAAAATACTAAAATAATCAGAAAAACCAGCAGCTAACAAGAGCTAACAATTCACTGAAACGTAAGAAACTCCCCTAAGACACGGGGGAACAGTCAGGGAGATGGTTTCTTTGCAAAGTTTGGGCATTTGAAAGTGGTTATGTACACGAGGGAATTTAGAAAGCCACTCACATGCCCAGGAAAGGACATGGGCTCGGAAAAACACTGAGAAGACCCTGAGTTTTCATTCCTGGATGATCTAAAAACTCAGTACAAGCAGGAAGTGAAAGCTGAGGCAAAACTGTAAAGAGCCTAGGCTAAGGATTAAAGGGTTACCCCAATACAGAACCAGCCCACCATATTAAGAAACAAACTAAATACAGAGCCAGAAATCAGACCTAGGTCTGATGGTCTAGTTCAGTGGCCTGCCATAACAGGCCCTCTCAGAGTCAGGCAGGAGTAGATGGTCTAATAATATCTGCCCTTTAGTAAAAGAGTAATGACTAACGCTTACTGAGCACTCAGAATCACAGCCTGATCATTAACTCAAATGTATTATCTTATATATTCCCTATAGTAACCTTATGAGTGAAGTAGTTACGGATAGTATCTGCACTTTATAAATGAAGGAACCGAAGCTGGCAGTTTTAAGCTTTGCCCAAGATCATTTCCTTACTGCAAAATTCAGACTTAAGTTGAAGAAAGTGGGGAAAACCATTAGGCCATTCAGGTATTACGTAAATCAAATCCCTTACGATTATACAGTGGAAGTGACAAATAGATTCAAGGGATTAGATCTGATAGAGAGAGCCTGATGAACTATTGACAGAGGTTCATGACATTGTACAGAAGGCAGGGATCAAGACCATCCCCAAGAAAAAGAAATGCAAAAAGGCAAAATGGCAGTCTGAGGAGGACTTACAAATAACTGAGAAAAGAAGAGAAGCGAAAGGCAAAGGAGAAAAAGATATGTCCATCTGCAGAGTTCCAAAGAATAGCAAAGAAAGATAAGAAAGTCTTCCTGAGTGATCAATGCAGATAAACAGAGGAAAACAACAGAATGGGAAACAGAGATCTCCTCAAGAAAATTGGAGATACCAAGGGAACATTTCATGCAAGGATGGGCTCAATAAAGGACAGAAATGGAATGGACCTAACAGAAGCAGAAGCTATTAAGAAGAGGTGGCAAAAATACACAGAAGAGCATTACAGTATACTAACACATATATACGGAATTTAGAAAGATGGTAACGATGGCCCTATATGCAGGGCAGAAGAAGAGACGCAGAAGAACAGAACAGACTTTTGAACTCTGTGGGAGAAGGGGAGGTTGGGATGTTTCGAAAGAACAGCATGTATATTATCTGTGGTGAAACAGACCACCAGCCCAGGTGGGAGGCATGAGTCAAGTGCTCGGGCCTGTTGGGCTGGGAAGATCCAGGGGAATCGGGTGGAGAGGGAGGTGGGATGGGAGACAGGGATGGGGAATTCGTGTAACTCTATGGCTGATTCACATCAATGTATGACAAAACCCACTGAAAAAAAAAAAAAAAAAAAGAATACACAGAAGAACTATGCAAAAAAGATCTTCACGACCGAGAAAATCTCGATGGTGTGATCACTCACCTAGAGCCAGACATCCTGGAATGTGAAGTCAAATGGGCCTTAGGAAGCATCATTACAAACAAAGCTAGTGGAGGTGATGGAATTCCAGTTGAGCTATTTCAAATCTTAAAAGATGATGCTGTGAAAGTGCTGAACCCAATATGCCAGCAAATTTGGAAAACTCAGCAGTGGCCACAGGACTGGAAAAGATCCATTTTCATTCCCTAAGAAGGGCAATGCCAAAGAATGCTCAAACTACCACACAATTGCACTCATCTTACACACTAGCAAAGTAATGCTCAAAATTCTCCAAACCAGGCTTCAACAGTACATAAACCGAGAACTTCTGGATGTACAAACTGGATTTAGAAAAGGCAGTGGAACCAGAGATCAAATTGCCAACATCCACTGCATCAAAGTAAAAGCAAGAGAATTCCAGAAAAACATCTACGTCTGCTTTATTGACTATGTCAAAGTCTTTGACTGTGTGAATCACAACACACTGTGGAAAATTCTTAAAGAGATGGGAATACCAGCCCCCCTTACCTGCCTCTATGGACTTCCCTGGTGGCTCAGATGGTAAAGTGTCTGCCTACAATGCAGGAGACCTGGGTTCAATCCCTGGGCTGGGAAGATCCCCTAGAGAAGGAGATGGCAACCCATTCCAGTATTCTTGCCTGGAAAACCCCATGGACAGAGGAGCCTGGTGGGCTACAATCCATGGGGTCCCACAGAGTTGGACACAACCGAGTGACTTCACTTCACTTCACTTACCTGCCTCCTGAGAAACCTGTATGCAGGTCAAGAAGCAACAGTTGGAACTGGACATGGAACAGCAGACTGATTCAAAATTGAGAAAGGAGTACGTCAAGGCTATATATTGTCACCCTGCATATTTAACTTATATACAGAGTACATCATGCAAAACACTGGACTGGATAAAGCACAAGCTGGAATCAAGATTGTTGGGAGAAATATCAATAACCTCAGATATGCAGACGACACCACCCTTATGGCAGAAAACAAAGAACTAAAGAGCCTCTTAATGAAAGTGAAAGAGGAGAGTGAAAAAGCTGGCTTAAAGCTCAACATTCAGAAAACTAAGATCATGGCATCTGGCCCCATCACTTCATGGCAAATAGATGGGGAAACAGTGGAAACAGTGACAGATTTTATTTTCTTGGGCTCCAAAATCACTGGGGACAGTGACTGAATCCATGAAATTAAAAGATGCTTGCTCCTTGGAAGAAAATCTATGACTAACCTAGACAGCATATTAAAAAGCAGAGACATTACTTTGCCAACAAAGGTCCATCTAGTCAAAGGTATGGTTTTTCCAGTGGTCACATATGGATGTGAGAGTTGGACTATAAAGAAAGCTGAGTGCTGAAGGATTGATGCTTTTGAACTGTGGTGTTGGAGAAGACTCCTGAGAGTCCCTTGGACCACAAAGAGATCCAACCAGACCATCGTAAAGGAGATCAATCCTGGGTATTCATTAGAAGGACTGATGCTGGAGCTGAAACTCCAATACTTTGGCCAACTGATGCGAAGAGCTGACTCATTTGAAAAGACCCTGATGCTGGGAAAGATTGAAGGTGAGAGAAGGGGACGACAGAGGATGAGATGGTTGGATGGCATCACTGACTTGATGGACATGAGTTTGAGCAAACTCCGGGAGTTGGTGATGGACAGGGAGGCCTGGCGTGCTGCAGTCCATCAGGTCAAAAGAGTCAGACATGACTGAGAAAGTGAACAACAGACCATTAGGTTAGTAAGTAGCATAGCTCAGGTGTGATTTACACCTCACTCAATCCTAGGCTGGTCACCAGGCCAAAGTTTGCCTTGCTTTTGAGTAATTCTCAGTTTAATCCGCACTGGAGTCTTCACTGGAAGGCTGCTGAGAGCTCTTTGCTGGGTCTTCTACCATCCTCACCTTTCCCCTCCCTTCTCCAGGGTGAAAATAACTTTCTTCTTTTTGTCTGAGCTTTCATAACCACCCTCTTAATTCTTTCTTGTACTGTATGAACTTTCTAGCTTATCGTTATCTGTGAACATGTCTTAAATTCTATAATTTTATGCTAGAGATCATACTTTCAGCCCACATACCCCAGCCCCACTATACACAGACATAATAAATTACGTAGGCATAATAGACATTGCATGCATTCATGAATGTTGTAAACTTGTGTACCTAACCTTGTCTGTATATTTTGAAACTTACTCTCTCTTCGCCTAGAATGTCAACACTGAGGGTGAACCTTGGAAATCATCTCAACTAAACCTTTCATTTCACAAATTTACAAACCGAGTCCTGGAGCTGTTCGGTGATTTTCCTAAGGTCACAGGAAAACAGAGCCGGCGCTGCAGCCCGCGTCGCCCTCTCCCAGGCTCGTCAGCTTCTCCGGTTACCTTCACCCCGCGCTGACTTGCTCCTTCCCTGCTACGTGTGTGCAAACAAGCACCTGATCTCCTGGGGCTCCACGGCACTTGGTAGACCCTACTTCTTTTTACTTACACATTCCTTATTTCATTTGTTAACTGTTTTTGCTCCAACTTTTGTCTTCTTCACTGATTCCAATTTCTAATCTTGTCCTTAGGATTTTTCTGACCCTTTTCTATGGGTTTATTATTATCATCTCTTCATTTTGGCCTGGAGATCTTAGCTCCCCAACCAGGGATCAAACCTGGGCCCCTGTGGTGGCAGCAAGGAGTCCTAACCACTGCAGGGCCAGGGAAGTCCCTTTTCGTGCCTAGGACACATAATCCACCAGCACTGTTTCCACCGACTTCCCCGTGTTTCTATGCGGCCCTCGTCTGTTCTGTGAACTCCAGACCCACATCTCTATTTCATAGCTATTGGCACTGGCGTTTCCTACTGTTTCTGCAAATGGAATAAACTGAAAGCTAAATTCAGTATTTTTTGCAAAACTGGCTCTCTGCTTTGAAGAATGTTAACATTTTCCCAGTCATATGGAATGAACCTGAAACCTTTCATATCTTCCTAGATATTTCATAGTCAATCAATTATTGAAGCCTATCAAAAAGAATAAGCCTTGGAGCCTGGAAAACTGGCTCCGAGCCTGGCTTTGAACTATGGTGCCATGGCATGTCAATGCACGCTCTGAGCCTCGGTTTCCTTGCCTGTGAAACGAGGAGAGACGTACCTCCCTGAAGGCTAAGTGAAACCGTGTGTGTAAATAACCTGAAATCCTGCGAGGATTCCCATCTCCAATCTCTCTTCTACCCCTGGAGTTTCCTTCACTGTCTCACATGTGTGTAGCAGGATTTCCTTACAGCCTCCCGTTTTGAGAATTCTACAGAGGACGAGCGGAGCAGGCAATCGCACCCACTCCAGTCCTCTTGCCTGGGGAGTCCCAGGGACGGGGGAGCCCGGTGGGCTGCGGTGCGTGGGGTCGCTAGGAGTCGGACACGACCGAAGCGACTCAGCAGCAGCAGACGACGACGAGAAGTCACTCTTCCTTTGGTTCTATTGCGTTGCTTCCCTGCTCCGCTGCTTCCATCAGCCGCCCAAGGCCCATAAAACTAAGCCCCTCCTCCGCATCCGGACGCTCCTGCCCCCCCAAAGGCTTGCTGTCTCTGCGTGGCGCCCCGACACCAGGCCCCGCAGCCTGGGCAGCCAGACCCCGGCCGCCCCGCTTGCCTCGGCTCCCTCACCACTCGCTGCTCGGCTCGCCGCTTGCTCCCTCTCGGCTCCGCTGCCGCTCAGATCCCGGTGACTCAGGGGCCCGAGTCCTCCCAGCGCGTTTTCTCGGGCAGCCGCTCTGACCCAGGAGCGGAGCGAGGATGAGAGGCCGTCCAGCGCAAGGGGCTTTCGCCAGGCTCTCTCAGGCTGGTCCTGCCCCTCCTGCAGCCTCACGGAAATGGTGCGGAGGCGCTTAGCTCTTTGCAAACCCACAGACTGTAGCTCCAGGCCCCTCTGCCCCCCACGGCCTCCCAGGGTTTGTTCAGGTTCATGTCCATCGAGGCAGGGACGCCGTCACCGGGTCATCTTCTGCCGCCCCTTCCCCGCTCTGCTTCAATCCTTCCCAGCATCACAGACATGACCACCTCTGGCAGGTGTCATGGGTTTCTTATTTAATAACTATGTTTATTACGGTTTTGACAAGACTGTAATCTCCATTGCAATAATGCCTAATTTTTACTGAGGGTTGGATGTATGCCAAACACTGTATTAAATACTTTACAAATCTTACTTACAAATTTTACAAGCGTTATCTCATCTAGTCTTTCCTGAGACCCCATGAGGGTTATCCTCCTCATTTTATTTTCTATATTATTAAATAATTATTATGGTAACATAATTTCATATAATAACAATTATATCAATATAACTATTCATAATATATTAATATACTATATATTATTACATCATTTTCAGTAGGAGAAAACTGAAGCTTAACAATACTCATAACTCGACCAGAGTCACGCATCGGTCAAGCACCTGAGGTAGCAGAAGCTCTGGCTAATTACAGACCCCTTACTCTCTTTACCTCTCAAACATCTCAAGTGAGAAATAGATTCACTGCTCCATCCCACTCCAGCACCTAGCACGTCTCTCAGTACATAGAACTATTCAAAAATACAAACTGTATTTACTACAAGCACGTAGCTTGTTAAGATCATAATTTTACAGGGTAGAAGAGGCCTTTTGATTAAAATTCTCAAATCCAGAAAGTGAGTTCAGAACTCCAGCAACTGCCCTGAAACCCAGCCCTGGGGCTAAGGCGCATCCCCAGGTCTGCCTTGATGAATGGCTCACAGCCTCAGAACAGACATAGACTTTTAAGTATAATGTGTGCTAAACAAAGCCCATTTCTGGCTGCTGTAAAATCTTATTCGCCTGATCTAACCTATTGAGAGAGGAAAACTTTCCATGACCCCCTTTGACACCAGTGCTTAGGGAAAATATGTGTTTGAAATAGCAACTTCTTTGATTACTGATTTAGTCATAAGATTCCTGCCTCCAACAATGGAAGCAGAGGGCCCAAGTACATTTTATTTCTTTAAAAAGACTATGATCTGCCGTAGCTACTGAGCAGATACTTCTTTGGACTGGCTGAAGTACTTCTGAGCCAAGCAGAAAAGAAAGATCTGTGGCCTGGGAAAGATAAACTTGGCAGGATCAAGCCTTGAATAAAAAAGGAGGCCCATTCTCTGTTACAACATCTGCCAAAATAGCTACTGAAAAACCCACAACACTGACATCATTCCCAATCTTCTGTAAATCAAGAGGAAGACCTTTTCAGTTCCCTGGGCCCAATTCCAACATGGGTCACCACACCAAACAAATAACTCTTGCATACCAGCAGAGCATCGGCGAATTCAACTCGATTCTGATGCTATTCACCTGGAAATAGCATCAGATGCCACAGGTTAAGGATGCAACCCCACAAGCCTGCCCTCCCCACCATACACACCTACACTGTAGACGCCAGTCTGAAAGCCGAGGATGTTACCTGCATTTCTCACCCATCATCTACATGTTGGGGATGCCCGTGACCTTCTCTTTGGATTGGGTTAATTTGCTGGAGCAGCTCAAAGAGCACAGAGAGCTGGTTTACTTACTGGATCACTGGTTTACCATAAAAGGATGTAGCTCAGGAGCAGGCAGATGGAGAAGGTGCCGAGGGCAAGGTGTGTGGAAGGGGCACAGAGCGTCTGTGCTTTCTCCGAGGGGCACAGAGTTCTGTGCTTTCTCCCAGCACCTCCGTGTTCACCAGCCTGGACACTCTCTGAATCCTGTCCTTTTGAGTTTTATGGAGGCTTTATATCAAATGAGCCCTGACTGATTAAATCATTGGCCATTGGTAACTGATTCAACTCTTAGCCCATTTCCTCTTCCCAGAGGTGAGGGGACAGGACTGCAAGTTCCAATCCCCCCGTTATATGGCAGGGGCTCATGGGAACCAGATCCCATTCTTATGCGGGCTGCAAAAGTCACCTCATTAACAGCACAAGACACCTTAAAGGCTCTCATCCCTTAGGAAATTCCAGGGGTTTTAGGAACTCTATGCTAGAAAATGGCAACCCACTCCATTGTTCTTGCCAGGAGAATCCCAAGGACGGGGGAGCCTGGTGGGCTGCCATCTATGGGGTCACACAGAGTCGGACACGACTGAAGCGACTTAGCAGCAACAGCAGCAGCAGCATGCTAGAAACAGTGATAAGGACTAAATACCTATTTATTATAAATCACAATATTATAGAAGGTAAGTACAAAAGTTTCTGTTAAGTAACTTAGGATGTAGCATTTTCTTGAATGAGATTCAAGCCAAATTATATTCTTTCCAAAGACAACAAAAAGACTCCATTCATGATGGCTCTGTAAAATATCTAATCCTAATTAATACTAGAATGTTTACAGGGACATATGTCTATGTAGATAGTATGGCCAAAGAGGGCAAATTTTGATGATGCTGCTGATTTCTGCTTTTTTATTGAAATATATACCTTCAAAAGATAAAAGACAAACTAGAGACTGGGAGGAAATGTCTACAAATATGTATCAAATCAAGAACTTATACTTGAAATATACAGAGAACTGTTGAAAGTCAATAATGAGAAAATACACAACCAAATTAAAAAGTGGGCAAGAGATCTGGAGACACCCAGGCATCTCAGAATCAACATAGTAAAAATGATCATACTATCAAGGCAATCTATAGATTCATTGCAATTCTTATCAAATTACCAATGACTTTTTCACAAAATTAGAACATAAATTTACAATTTGTGTGGAAAAGATCCTCAATAGCCAAAGTAATATTGAGAAAGAAAAACAGAGCTGGAGGAATCAGGCACCCTAATTTCAAGCTATACTACAAAGCTGCAATAATCAAAATAGTATGGTATTGGCACAAAGACTGCCTCTAGGTGAGTGATCACACCATCATGATTATCTGGGCCATGAAGATCTTTTCTGTACAGTTTTTTTGTGTATTCTTGCCACCTCTTCTTTTTTTTTTTGGCCACGTTATTTTATTTTATTTTTTTCCATTTATTTTTATTAGTTGGAGGCTAATTACTTTATAATATTGTAATGGTTTTTGCCATACATTGACATGAATTAGCCATGGATTTACATGTATTCCCCATCCAAATCCCCCCTCCCACCTACCTCTCCACCTGATGCCTCTGGGTCTTCCCAGTGCACCAGCCCTGAATACTTATCTCATGCATCCAACCTGGGCTGGTGATCTGTTTCACCCTAGATAATATACATGTTTTGATGCTGTTCTCTCAAAACATCCCACCCTCACCTTCTCCCACAGAGCCCAAAAGTCTGTTCTGTACATTTGTGTCTCTTTTTCTGTTTTGCATATAGGGTTATCATTACCATCTTTCTAAATTCCATATATATGTGTTAGTATACTGTATTGGTCTTCATCTTTCTGGCTTACTTCACTCTGTATAATGGGCTCCAGTTCAGCCACTTATTCAGACTTTCTTCTTAAGTCTGAATTGGACAATGAGCAGTTTATGATCTAAGCTACAGTCAGCTCCTGGCCTTGTTTTTGCTGACTGTATAGAGCTTCTCTATCTTTGGATGAAAAGAATATAATCAATCTGATTTTGGTATTGACCATCTGGTGATGTCCATGTGTAGAGTCTTCTCTTGTGTTGTTGGAAGAGGGTGTTTGCTATGACCAGTGTGTTCTCTTGCAAAACATTGTTAGCCTTTGCCTTGCTTCGTTCTGTACTCCGAGGCCAAATGTACCTGTTACTCCAGGTATTTCCTGACTTCCTACTTTTGTAGGAGAACGCCAAGGCTGTACATTGTCACCCTGCTTATTTAACTTATATGCAAAGTACATCATAAGAAATGCTGGGCTGGATGAAGCAAGCACAAGCTGGAATCAAGATTGCTGGGAGAAATATCAATAACCTCAGATATGCAGATGACACCACCCTTATGACAGAAAGTGAGGAAGAACTAAAGAGCCTCTTAATGAAAGTGAAAGAGGAGAGTGGAAAAGTTGGCTTAAAACTCAGCATTGAGAAAACTAAGATCATGGCATCCGGTCCCATAACTTCATGGCAAATAGATGGGGAAACAGTGACAGACTTTATTATTTTGGGCTCCAAGATCACTGCATATGGTAACTGCAGCCATGAAATTAAAAGACGCTTGCTCCTTAGAAGAAAAGCTATGACCAACCTAGACAGCATACTAAAAAGCAGAGACATTACTTAGCCAACAAAGGTCCGTCTAAAGTGTGGTTTTTCCAGTGGTCATGTATGCATATGAGAGTTGGTCTATAAAGAAAGCTGAGCAATGAAGAATTGATGCTTTTGAACTGTGGTATTGGAGAAGACTCTTGAGAGTCCCTTGGACCACAGGGAGATCCAACCAGTCCATCCTAAAGGAAATCAGTCCTGAATATTCATTGGAAGGACTGATGCTGGAGCTGAAACTCCAATACTTTGGCCACCTGATGCCAAGAGCTGAGTCATTTGAAGAGACCCTGATGCTGGGAAAGATTGAAGGTGTCAGGAGAAGGGGACGACAGAAGATGAGATGGTTGGATGGAATCATGACTCGATGGACATGAGTTTGAGTGAACTCTGGGGGTTGGTGATGGACAGGGAGGCCTGGTGGGCTGCAGTCCATGGGGTCACAAAGAGTCAGACATGATTGAGTGACTGAACTGACTGACAGACTGAACTGGCACAAAAACAGAAATATAGATGAATGGGGTAAAATAGAAGGGCCAGAGATAAACCCGTGCCCCTGTGGTTACCTAATCTGTGACAAAGGAGGCGAGAATATACAGTGGAGAAAAGAAAGCCTCCTCAGTAAGTGGTCCTAGGAAATGGACAGCACCGTTGCCCTGCATGTGGACAGCTGCATGTAAAAGAATGAAATTAGAACACTTCTAACACCACACACAAAAATCAAGTCAAAATGGATTAAAGACCTAAATGTAACACCAGATACTATCAAACTCTTGGAAGAAAATGCAGAAAAATCAGTCGTTGAGATAAACCACAGCAAGATCTTCTTTGACCCACATCCTAGAATAATGAAAATAAAAACAAAAATAAACAAGTGGATCCAAATTAAAGTTAAAAGCTTTTTCACAGTAAAGGAAGCCATAAACAAGATGAAAAGACAACCCTCAAAATGAAAGAAAATATTGGCAAATGCAGCAACAGATAAAGGATTAATCTCCAAAATATACAAACAGCTCATGGAGCTTAATATCAGAAAAACAAACAATCCAATCAAAAAATGAGCAAAAGACCTAAGCAGGCACTTCTCCAAAGAAGAAATGCAAACGGCCAAGAAGCACATGAAAAGATGCTCAACATCAGTAATTATCAGAGAAATGCAAATCAAAAGTGCAATGAGGTACTACCTCATACTACTTCACACACACTACTACTTCACAGACACCACCCTTATGACAGAAAGTGAACAGGAACTAAAGAGCTTGATGAAACTGAAAGAGGAGAGTGAAAAAGCTACCTTAAAACTCAACATTAAAAAACTAAGATCATGTCATCTGGCCCCATCACTTCATGGCAAATAGATGAGGAAACAATGGGAACTGTGACAGATTTTATTTTCTTGGGCTCCAAAATCACTGCAGATGGTGACTCAGCCATGAAATTAAAAGATGCTTGATCCTTGGAGAAAAGTTTTGACCAACCTAAACAGCATATTAAAAAGACACATTACTTTGCTGACAAAGCTCCAAATAGTCAAAGCTATGGTTTTTCCAGTAGTCATGCATGGATGTGAGAGTTGGACTATAAAGAAAGCTGAGCGCTGAAGAGTTGATCCTTTGGAATGTGGTGTTGGAGAAGATTCTTGAGAATCCCTTGGACTGCAAGGAGATCCAACCAGTCCATCCTAAAGAAAATCAGCCCTGCATACTCATTGGAAGGACTGATGTTGAAACTCCAATACTTTGGCCACCTGATGCAAAGAACTGACTCATTGGAAAAGACCCTGATGCTGGGAAAGATTGCAGGCAGGAGGAGAAGGGGGTGACAGAGGATAAGATGGTTAGATGGCATCACCGACTCAATGGACATGAGTTTGAGCAAGCTCCAGGAGATGGTGATGGACAGGGAAGCCTGGTGTGCTGCAGTCCATGGGGTCATAAAGAGTCGGACACAACTGAGAGACTGAACTGACTTCACACAAGCCAGAATGGCCATCTTTAAAAAATCTACAAACAGGGATCACCAGATTTCCCTGGTGGTTCAGTGGCTAAGACTCTGCACTTCTAAAGCAAGGGGCCCAGGTTCAATCCCTGGTAATAGAACTAGATTCCACTTTCTGCAACTAGTGTTCACATGCCAAAACAAAAGATCCTGCATGCTGCAACTAAGACAAATAAATAAAATAAATATTTTAACTAAACACTTAAATAAATATTTTAAAAAAGAATCTATAAACAATAAATGCTGGAAAGGGTGTGGAGAAAAGGGAACCCTCTTAAACTGTTGGTGGGAATGTAAGTTGGTACAGCTACTGTGGAGAACAGAAGTTCCTTAAAAAATGAAACACAGAACTACCATATATATGTATGTATACATATGGCTGATTCACATTGCTGTTCAACAGAAACTCACACGCATTGTAAAGCAATTATATTATAATAAATAAACAAACAAATAAACCCTTACTACAAATAACTTCCAAAAAAAGTTTTTGAAAAAATCACACTAAGATACATTTCCCAAACATGAGGAATAGCAATATTAAAAAGGGTGACAACATCTTTTGGCTAAATACTGCCGAAACAGACACTCTCATGCATTTCTGGTGGAAATAAAACTGTTGCAACTCTTTTGGGGGAGAACTTGGCAATACCTAACAAAAAACTAAATATGTGTTTGCTATGTAGCTCAGCAATCCCATATCTAGTAATTTCCTGCAAAGATGCTTCTGTCACAAAATGAAAATACATATATTCATGATTGCTTGTTGATAATTATATTAAAAGTCACCAAATGCTTCTGCCAAGGAATGTGCTTGAGTAAATAATGGCATGTCTTTATGACCTCTATACAGCTATAAAAAAAGAATGTTAAAGTTCTCCATCTGCTGCGATTTTCACATATATCATTATAACAGCTCAGTTGTGAAAGGAAAGGAGAATGAGCATGCAGAAGTAGAAAAAGAGAAACTGCTTGCTGTTACGATGATTTGAGATATGCCTCTTCACCTGTTTCACTAAGAGCTCAAGCTCTACTTGCTCTCTGTCTCCAGGCTGGCTGTGGGTGCCTCTAGGTACTGAGCCAATGTCTTATCCTGCCTCCTCCGGGAAGGCTCACATGGGTACAGTCTTGATATTTTCACTGCTTCTCAAGCATCTCCCTGGAAAGTAAGAAATTGAAGGGCATTAACTGGTTCTCATTAATGATTAGAGGGAAGGAAATAAGCAACTCAATCTTTGTCGCTTTATCTATAACCAGCTTCTGCAGAAAGAAATATCTTTTAAGTTTCTCAAGAATAATCTCTAAAGTGTTTTATAAAGGAGTCCAACAGAAGGGAGCCCTCTTACACTGTTGTGGGCTTAGTTGCTCAGTCGTATCCGACTCTTTGTGACCCACTGGACTGTAGCCCACTGGGCTCCTCTGTCCATGGGATTCTCCAGGCAAGAATACTGGAGTGGGTTGCCATGCCCTCCTCCAGGGGATCTTCCCAATGTAGGGATCAAACCTAGGTCTCCTGCATTGCAGGCAGATTCTTTACCAACGGAGACACCAGGGAAGCCCAAGCATACTGGAGTGGGTAACTTATCCCTTCTCCAGAGCATCTTTCTGACCCAGGAATCGAACCAGGGTCTCCTGCATTGCAGGCAGATTCTTTTTTATTTTTTTTATCTTTTTTTTTCATTTATTTTTATTAGTTGGAGGCTAATTGCTTTACAGTATTGCATTGGTTTTTGTCATACATTGACATGAATCAGCCATGGATTTACATGTATTCCCCATCCCCATCCCGCCTCCCACCTCCCTCTCCACCTGATCCCTCTGGCGGATTCTTTACCAGCTGAGCTACCCAGGAAGCCCCCTTACACTGCTAGTGGGAATGTAAATTGGAACAGCCACTGTGGAGTGTAGTATGGAGGTTACTTAAAAAGCTAAAAATAAAAGAGTTACCTACAATATGATCCTCCAATTCCACTCTTGGGCATATATCTGGAGAAAACAATAATTCAAAAAAACACAAACAACCCAATTTCATTGCAGCACTACTAACAATAGTCAAGATATGAAAGCAACCTAAATGGCCATCGACACATGAATGGATAAAGAAGTTATGGTACATATATACAATAGAATATTACTCAGCCAGAGAAGAGAATGAAATAATGCCATTTGCAGCAACATGGGTAGAACTAGAGATTATACTGCTAAGTGAAATAAGTCAGACAGAGAAAGACAAATGTCATATGATATATGGAATCTAAAATATGATACAAATGAACTTCTTTACAAAATAGAAGCAGACTCACAGACATAGAAAACAAACAGGGTTACCAATGGAGAAGGGGTGGCGAGGGGTAAATCAGGCATTTGGGATTAGCAGATACAAACTCCTATGTATGAAACAAACAGCAGGATCCTACTACATAGCACAGAGAGCTATGTTCAATATCTTGAATTAACCTATAATTAATCACTTTGGTGTGCACCAGAAACTTACTCATTGTAAATCAACAACACTTCAATTTAAAAAAAAAGGGAATTACAACAGAGAATTCCTGAATTCAATGTATCATATAAATTACATACCAATATTCATATATCTATACATATCAATGATATCTATACCATATATCTATCTATACAGTAATCTTCTTTGATGTACAAGTGACGTGTGAGGATATTTTTCCCAAAGATAGTTCTTTCCCCAAGCTGCTGTCAACTCTTAAAATAAAGACTTTGTTTGGTTTCATATAAATACAGAACATAGTTTGGATCAAATAGAAATTTCAATTTCCTCTTGGTTGCCCTGCTATTTAGAACACGAGATAAGGTCCAACAGAGCTTGGAAGTAATAAACAATGTATATAAATGTATAAATAAAATAAGGTTCTGTATGGGTTATTCAATTTTCAGAGAAATGAGAAGGAAAGTATTTAATCGGAGATACGTTCTGTTACAAATCTATGACATGTCATCAGCCAGCCCGTCATTTCAGTCGCTCAGTCGTGTCCGACTCTTTGCGACCCCATGAATCGCAGCACGCCAGGCCTCCCTGTTCATCACCAACTCCCAGAGTTTACCCAAACTCATGTCCATGGAGATGGTCATAAATATGCCCTAATGAGAGATGACAAAAAAATACCATGCCAGTGGATAGATACTTTTATTAAAATGTTTCTCCCAAAGATAACATTAGTTTCATTGTCAGGGTTTAAGCTGTTGGAACAGACTAAGAATAATCAGATGTTTTTGGTAAGGAAATATATCAGGATCACATTCAGACCTAATTACACTTTAAAAGCTTTTGCACAGCCAAAGAAATCACCAACGAAGTGAAAACACAACCCTGAATAGGAGAAGATATTTGCTAACGATCTAATCGATACAGTGTTAATATCCAAAATATACATACAGCTAGTATAACTCAGCATCAAAAACACAAATAGCCCAATTAAAAACGGACAGAAGAATTGAATATACTTTTTTTTCAAAGAAGACATACAGAGGCCAACAGGTACATGAAAAAATGCTCAACATGACTAATCATCAGAGAAACAAAAATTAAAACCACAGTGAAATATCACCTCACACCTGTCAGAATGGCTGTTATCAAAAAGAATATGAATAACAGATGTTGGGGAGGACATAAGAAAAAGGGAACTTTGTACACTGTTGGTGGGAATGCCCATCGAGGCAGCCACTGTGGAAAATCATAGAGCAGTTTTTCAAAAATCTGAAAATGGAACTATGTATGACTCAGAAATTTTACTCCTGGGTATATATCTGAAGAAAATGAAAACAATAATTCAAAAATATACATGCACATCAATGTTGACAGCACCATTATTGACAATTACCAACATACAGAAGCAACCTAAGTGGCCATCACCAGATGAGTGGATAAAGAATCTTTAGAAGATATACACAGTGAAATACTACTGAGCCATAGAAAAAGGATGAAAGTTTGCCATTTGCAACATGGATTGCCTTGGAGGATCTTATGCTAATGAAATAAGTCTCTCCCACTCCAGCTGGAGGAAGCCAGCTGCCGTACCATAAGGCCATGGAGGGGAAAGGGCCTTATACTGAGAAACTGTTATCTGGTCAGCAGCTGCTGAGGATCCAGGACCTACTAACGGCCATGAGAGAGACTCTAGAACCAGATCCTTTAACTCTGGCCAAACACTGTCATGCACGCAGCCCTGTCTGACAGCCAGCCTGTGGCTTCCCGAGACATCCTGAGCCAGAACCGCCAGGTAAGCCGGCCCCCAGTGCCCGACCCTCAGAAGCTATGTGAGATAATAATGGGGGTGGTTGTGTCCAGCTGCTAAGCTTTGCGATGGTTTGTTACATAGCGATAGGTAACTCATACCTTTAGTTAGTGATTTTGCAGTACCTTGATGGCGAATCTGCCCTGATCAAGAAAGAAGGATAAAATGAAGCTATTTATGGCTAATCAGAAAAAGAAAAAAGCTGGTATCTTATAACTGCAGTGTCTTTTCACATTAAGCACCGAGCTTCGATCTCACCCTTGTTAGAGGTAGAGATGGCAGGGTCACCAGGCCTCCTTTAGATTTGGTCTCCACCAGATTTAGAACCTGGTATGTCCATCTAGTCAAGGCTGTGGTTTTTCCAGTGGTCATGAATGGATGTGAGAGTTGGACTATAAACAAAGCTGAGCACCGAAGAATTGATGCTTTTGAAGTGTGGTGTTGGAGAAGACTCCTGAGAGTCCCTTGGACTGCAAGGAGATCCAACCAGTCCATCCTAAAGGAAATCAGTTCTGAATATTCACTGGAAGGACTGATGCTGAAGCTGAAACTCCAATACTTTCACCACCTGATGTGAACAGATGACTCATTGGAAAATACCCTGATGCTGGGAAAGATTGAAGGTGGGAGATGGGGACGACGGAGGATGAGATAGTTGGAGGGCATCACCAACTGGATGGGCATGAGTTTGAGCAAGCTCTGGGAGTTGGTGATGGACAGGGAGGCCTGGCATGCTTCAGTCCACGGGGTCACAAAAAGTTGGACACGACTGAGAGACTGAACTGAACTGAACTGAGGTTCAGAGAGGCCTGCTGTCTGCCCAGTGTCGTAGAGCAAGTCCACCGGACCTGACCTGGACCTCCACCTCTCATAGCTGTCCTCCCAGAGCTCTTGCCATCAGACTCCGCTGACTGTTTACCATTCCTATCCAACACTAAATAAGGAAGTGGGGGAACATTCAAGAGTTTAGCTTCAGGTTGCAACATGCAGTATAAGAGTGGGAGGTGTAATGAGAGCTACCAGCTGTTACCTCACTGGTGCTATTATTATTTTTATAATGTGTCTTATTAAACCAGATAAACTGTCGTATTGTGTATAGCCCAGTACCTAATTGGCAGATCTGCCATCAACTCTTTATGTATCAGAGACTTGGTAAAAACTGTGTTTAATTTTTTTTCCACCACTCTTAAGATATAATTTATATACAGCACTTTTAAGTTTAAAATGTATAACACAATGACTGTACTTACATATACTGTGAAATAATTACCAGAATATGTTTAGTTAGCTTCCATCATTTCTTATAGATATAAAAAGGAAGAAAATGTTTTTTCCTTGTGATAAAAACTCTTAGCATCTACTCTTTGAATTTTCAAGTCACCGTGTTCTGCATTCCATCTCTGGTGCTTGTAAAGGAGGTTGTACATTTTACTTTCATGCAGTGCTCCCTCCCTCCACTCCCCATCTCTGGTGTGGACTTAAAAAATATTCACAACCTAAAAGCTGAGAGTTATGTTTTATTCAGTGGGAACTTTTAGGACTTAAAGCCTGGGGGCAGCATCCCGGGTAACCCGAGAGAACTGCTCTGAGGTGGCGAGGGGAGGAGACAGGTCACATAGAAGTTTTGCGACAAAGGACAGGTAGTCTGAACATCAAAAGATTATTGTTAATTAAAGAAATTCAGATATCCCACGTTAAGGAATTTAGCACTTTTGTTTGTGTGGGAACACGCAGGACTCTGGCTCACTGAAACCATTCCTTTGAGATGTGCGTCACCTATCTGAGGCTGGGATCCTGTGTTTTCACATCCTGAGTTTCCTTGGGGCTCACCAACTCACATGACTGTGATATCCTCTGTTTCCTGATGCAGCAGGAAATAGTCCACTTCTCACTGGTAACCACAAATCTGATCTTTCAAGAGTTTGGGGCTTTTTAAAGATGGCATATATAAGCAAGTTCATAGGGTGTTTAATCTTACTGCATGTTAATAAAGGTTGTTAGGAACGAGGTGAACTTATGTTTTCACAATTTCTTTAGTGCTTTAGAAGGATCATTTGGGGCTCATATACACAGATCATTTAGAAGAAATGAATAAGCTATTAGAAAGGCTTATAAACAACCAAGATGCCCTGGCTTCCATATTCAGGAATACACTCGATCTATGGAAGGGTAGGCTAGTATTTGGTTATCTGGGATCTATGTTGTTCCGTGATTCACCAAAAATATTTTTGCATGATATCAGTTTTAGTCATGTCTTTAGATGTTTGGGGAAAATAAGCATGAAAACTTATCATGAGACTGAGGCGTCTTATGGACTGGGAAAAACATTTGGGAGAGCACACTTATGCTTCTTAAGCTAAGGAAGATTTAAAACAGTCATCTCAAAACAAATGTTCCGTTTTGTTTTGATTCGTTTTGGAGTTTTCAGTTTATTCACGACGAATACTGCACGTCTGTGGCCCTGTCCAGCCAGAAGTTCTTTGAGAGGACGCCTTCGGCCTCGGCCAGCCTGAGAACGGGGGCGGACGGCTCAGCGCCCTGCGGACGGCCCCGCGGACGGCGCGGCGAGCCCCCCGAGGCTGCCCGTGGCGAGTCAGCCTCGGCCGGGCCCTGCGGACGGCCCCTGCGGACGGCCCCGCGGACGGCACGGCGAGCCGGCCCTGAACCTGCCCGTCGCGAGCCAGCCTGGGCCGGGCCCCTGCGGACGGCCCCGCAGACGGCACGGCGAGCCCCCCGAGGCTGCCCGTGGCGAGCCAGCCTGGGCCGGGCCCCTGCGGACGGCCCCGCAGACGGCACGGCGAGCCCCCCGAGGCTGCCAGTGGCGAGTCAGCCTGGGCCCGGCCCCCGGAGGCGCGGGTGCCGGGCTGCGCTCCCGTGACCGCGCGGCGCGAGCCTGCCGAGGGCCAGTCTGGGGCTCCGCCGCGAGCCGAGGCTCAGAAGACAGAGCAGTCCTCTCCGGGCGTTTGCTCTGCAGCCTCCGCTCCTTGACTCCCGGTGTTTAAATCGCCCGGAATCAGAGAGCCTCGTAGGGCGATGAGGCCACCCCTGGCTGTGCGGTCCTTCCTTCAAGGCGATGAACTCTGGCCTCTGTACTGAACCAGGCCGTGCACGCCACCTTACTCGCAGCACTGGGCCGCTGCTGGCGTTTACTCTCCACGTCCTGTCTGACTCACCGCGCTACACGAGTGGTGAGACGGGCTTCCTTCTCCGTGGGATGTCCCAGGCAAGGGCCCTGGAGGGGGTGCCATTTCCTGCTCCAGGGGACCTTCCTGACTCAGGCGCTGAACCTGCGTTTCCTGCATCTCCGGCATTCACAAGCGGATTCTGGACCGCTGCACCACCGGGGAAGCATTTAAAGAGAGTTAATAATTTAATATCTGTACATTGCATAGTATAATGCCTATGACATAATAACTTTCAGCAAATGAGGTGAAAACGTTATTTACTTTGTAACAATTTCTTAAATGATTACAATTAGGGAATGGAACCTTGCTTCTCTGCTTGCCACAAAGCTCTGGAGAATAAAGCAAGGAAAATAATAGTGACTGAGAAGGAACAGAGGCTACAAAAGTAAACATAAACTAAGTTATAATCTGCTGATTTTAATTAACATTATCTACGAAGAGATCGTATCAAACTTTGGGAGAAAACTACGTATTTATAAAGTACATATCAAGCATTTTAAATATTCTTTTAATCCATTAAATGTATTTTCATAAAACATTCATCTGGCATTTAACCTGCAAATTTTTAAGACCTAGTAGCATTATTTCTTCATTTACTTTGCAAAATACACAATCATAATTTCCTAGCTGGTGTTGTGAAATTTGATTTCATATTTCACTTTGAAACATGATTACCATACACAGAAGAACTACACAAAAAAGATCTTCACGACCCAGATAATCATGACGGTGTGATCACTCACCTACAGCCAGACATCCTGGAATACAGTCAAGTGGACCTTAGGAAGCATCACTACAAACAAAGCTAGTGTAGGTGATGGAATTCCAGTTGAGCTATTTTAAATCCTAAAAGATGATGCTGTGAAAGTGTTACACTCAATATGTCAGCAAATTTCGAAAACTCAGCAGTAGCCACAGGACTGGAAAAGGTCAGTTTTCATTCCAATCTCAAAGAAAGGCAATGCCAAATAATGCTCAAACTACCACACAATTACACTCATCTCACATGCTAGCAAAGTAATGCTCAAAATTCTCCAAGCCAGGCTTCAACAGTACTCGAACTGTGAACTTCCAGATGTTGAAGCTGGAATTAGAAAAGGCAGAGGAGCCAGAGATCAAATTGCCAACATACGTTGGATCATGGAAAAAGCAAGAGAGTTCCAGAAAGATATCTACTTCTGCTTTATTGACTATGCCAAAGCCTTTGACTGTGTGGATCACAATAAACTGGAAAATTCTTCAAGAGATGGGAATACCAGACCACCTTACCTGCCTCTTGAGAAAACTGTATGCAGGTCAGGAAGCAACAGTTAAAACCGGACATGGAACAGCAGACTGGTTTCAAATTGGGAAAGACGTACGTCAAGGCTATATATTGTCACCGTGCTTATTTAACTTATATGCAGAGTACATCATGATTAATACCAGGCTGATTGAAGCACAAGCTGGAATCAAGTTTGCCAGGATCAATATCAATAACCTCAGATATGCAGACGACACCACCCTTATGGCAGAATGTGAAGAAGAACTAAAGAACCTCTTGATGAAAGTGAAAGAGGGGAGTGAAAAAGTTGTCTTAAAGCTCAGCATTCAGCCCCCCGCCGCGGTGTGTGACATCCCAGCGTTGGCGGCCTCGGAGCAGCGTGGGGAGCCTGCGGCCGCAGGCAGGTGTGAAGAAAAACAGTGACACTTCAATGGGCGGCAGTTGCAACTTTTCTTTCTGCTGAAATAGGACTCATTTTAATCTTCTGTCTACCTTTTATTCCTCTTCAGAAACGGCAGAAGATATTTTCCTTTAGCGTTTGGGGTAAAATTGCAAGTTTCTGGAACAAGGCTTTTCTTACTATTATAATCCTATTGATTGTTCTGTTTCTAGATGCTGTGTGAGAAGTAAGAAAATATTCCTCGACTCATACTATTGAAAAGAGCTCAGCCAACAGACCTGCTGCCTATGAACATACACAAATGAAACTCTTCAGGTCTCAAAGAAATCTTTACATTTCTGGATTTTCATTATTTTTCTGGCTAGTGTTG
Source organism: Muntiacus reevesi (assembly GCF_963930625.1). NCBI lineage: Eukaryota > Metazoa > Chordata > Mammalia > Artiodactyla > Cervidae > Muntiacus > Muntiacus reevesi. The sequence continues at coordinate 284,678,720 of NC_089249.1, forward strand.
AGACGTCTGGTTACCTTTATTACTCAGCTGGCAAAAGAGCTGTCAAACAAAGGAGTACTTAAACATCAAGCAGAAAATATTAACCAGGCTGCCAAAAAGTTCATGGAAGAAAATGAAAGACTGAAACGGCTCTTGAAAAACTATGGCAAGGAAGAAGAACACGTTTTGGAAGCAGAAAATAAAAAACTAGAAGAAGACAAAGAAAAACTGAAAATTGAATTAAAGAAGGCTTCAGATGCCCTTTCTAAGGCACAAAATGACGTGATGATAATGAAGATGCAATCAGAGAGACTTTCAAAAGAGGATGACCCCCTCCTGAGGGAACACTCAGGACTTCAGGATCGTGCAGGGAAAGAGAAGAAATGCCTATGAACTTTATGAAAGAAGATTGTGAATATACCATGTCAAGAAGAAAAATTTGTTATCATGTTAGCCTCTAGAAAATTTAAAATTCAGTTCAGAAAAACATACTATGACCAGCCATTATTTTTTTAGTGCCACACACATAGACTTATCATAATGGCATTATCACAGTATTGATGTTTCAGATATATTGTAAAGCCTGTATTCCAGCTCTTAAATAAAATATAAGCATGTTAAACACCTTATTTAGATACTGATAGTAACACTGGTGTATGGTGGCTGAAAGAGTGAAACATGAAAACAGTGACCTTAAGTGCTTTTTTTAAGCCTGATGGTACTAGTTAACTCTTTTAAGACAGCTGTATTGATAATTATATTTTCAGTATTGTGTTTCTGCACCTGTTAAACTATTTTTGTTGACATTTGTGTTAATACGTAATTAGTAGGCATTCTGCTTTTTTAATGTTCATCTGGGAATGGAGTTTACATCTATTTGCATAGCTGCCATAGCACTGAACTGAAATTATTTTACAACAATGTGGAATTCTTGAGATAGAAAGTTTATGTATAATATATCCAAAAGGTAGTGTTCCCCATTGCTGTGAGAGTTGCTAACTACACAGATGTTACCTCATACATACAGACACTGGTGCCACGGTTTCTCTGAGGTGTTTCTGTATTCCGAAAGCTACATATTAAATACTGTTTTCCATTCATATATTCATTTAGTTTCCTTTAGGAGAGGATGATTGTTATATTAATGTGATTTAGGTTGCTCCAGTGTTTAGACTTGAAAGCTATCCTCCTTGTTTCTTAAAGACCTACATATAAAAGAAAATGAAAAAAAAAAAAAAAATAAAGCTCAACATTCAAAAAACTAAGATCATGGCATCTGGTCCCATTACTTCATGGCAAATAGATGGGGAAATAATGAAAACAGTGACAGACTTTATTGTTTGGGCTCCAAAATCACGGCAGATGATGACTGCAGCCATGAAATTAAAAGACGATTACTCCTTGGAAGGAAAGTTATGACCAACCTAGACAGCATATTAAAAAGCAGAGACATTACTTTGCCAACAAAGGTCCATCTAGTCAAGGCTATGGTTTTTCCAGTGGTCATGCATAGATGTGAGAGTTGAACTATAAAGAAAGCTGAGCACCAAAGAATTGATGTTTTTGAACTGTGGTGTTGGAGAAGACTCTTGAGAGTCCCTTGGACTGCAAGGAGATCCAACCAGTCCATCCTGAAGGAGATCAGTTGTGAATATTCATTGGAAGGACTGATGCTGAAGCTGAAACTCCAATACTCTGGCCGCTTGATGCTAAGTGCTGACTCATCTGAAAAGGGGATGACAGAGGATGAGATGGTTGGATGGCATCACCAACTCAATGGACAAGAATTTGAGTAAACTCCAGGAGTTGGTCATGGACAGGGAGGCCTGGTGTGCTGCAGTCCATGAGGTCACAATGAGTTGGACATGACTGAGTAACTTTCACATTTTCTCTTCATTTAGATCAAATAAAATCTTTAGTAAAGCTTTACTCAAATCCTTCTGGCAAAGGCAGCTTTTTCCCTTGGACTTCTCCAGATAATGTTTTGCAACTATTCCTGTTATAATTGCTTTCTAAACATTTATTTACATACTTCTTTCCTCCACTAGATGGCAATCAGATCAAAAATAGAAGTTAAAACTTTTTATTTTATCTTTTGCTGAGAGAGGATACAGAAATACTAACTGAGTGAGTGATTAATGGAATGAATTTGATTCTTGTGGAGTGCAATACATAGAAATAGTCTTTGAGCTCTGTATCTATATATCAATTAGATATCAATAAAATGCATAGTATTTAAAAATAACCATGGTCTCAGCCTTTGCCAGGCCCTTGCGTTTACTTATCAGGGTATAATGCCAGCTAGCATGCACGCTCAGTTGCCTCAGTCATGTCCAAGTCTTTGTGACTACGGCCCGCCAGGATCCTCTGTCCGCGGGATTCTCCTGGCAAGAATACTGGAGTGGGTTGCCATGCCTCCCTCCAGGGGATCTTCCTGACCCAGGGATAGAACCTGCATCTCCTGGGGTTCCTGCATTGCAGGCAAATCTTTACCACTGAGCCACCAGGGAAGCCCCATATGGTATAACAAGGCTAAATAAAAGATGAAGAACTTTAAGAAACTCAACTCTGCAAAAGAATGTTCAGCAGTTCTGAGATCAGTTATTAGTATCTCGTATCTTATTATCCAAAAGCAGGTATTAATTCCCCAGGAGCACACCACGGGCCGCCGGTAGGTCACCTGTGAACCGGACTTTCTAGCTGCCAAGAAATGCTCTGTCGTGGTGGTGGTTTGCCCCCTGAGTAAAGGATTTAAAACTAAAGCCCAGTTTAGACGGGGGGTAGGGAGGAAGGGGACAAAGGTTTTTTCCTTCTGCTCCCAAAGTGGCTTCCGAGCAGCAGCCCTGGTGATGGTCCCTGGCAGGAGCGCCTGCCTCAGGCTCCCAGCGCTGCCCCCGCCTGCAGGGCCCGTCTCTGACCGGCCCCCCGCAGGCGGTCCTGCCCTCGGACGCCCCGAGGGGGACCACCACCCCCGTCCGTCTCGGAACGTGGTCCCCGCTCAGCATCATCTCTGGGGCAGCTCACAGCAACATCCAGAGTGCTCGGGACAGTTTCAGAATGAGGCTGCGCATTTTGAGGGACAAGTTCAAAAGTGTGAAGGTAAACATCCTGAATTACAGGCCGCAGTGCTCTGCCCTCTGTCATTCTCCACCGTCCACCCAGCACCCTGTGAGGTTTGCATTCCCCCTCTGGAGTCGCAGCTTCTCGAGGACACCACGCTGACCCTCAGGGGCCGGTGGACGCAAGCCAGGTGCTCATGTCTCCCTCTTCTGGGGGTTTTGGAGGGTGTCTCCCTTCCCTAGCTTCAGTGTGTGTGGTTGAGGTGAAGATGGATAATATCCACTGTCTCCTGCATTCAAGGGGTGGGTTGGTTACGCACCATGTTCTATGTTGCCGAGATTCTATGCCGAGTCAAACAACAAAAGTCCAGGAATGTTATCTATGTAAGAATCTATGTATGAAAAAAGATAAATTGCTTTTCCGATGGCCTTGTGAAAGATGCAGGATTATGTAACCTTTAGCTACTGTTGGCAACTGCGGGGAGACGGGGTGCATGGGAAAAGTGTATAGGTGTGAAAGGAGACAGAGATGGACAGAGACGTCAAGAGAGAGCGCCTCCCGAAAATGATACCTGGATTCCTGAATCTACCCTGACTGACCTAACACTGCTCATGTTTCTTTAATGCAAGTCAATAAATTACTTCTTCATCATTTGCATTAAATTAAGTTTGAATTAAATTTCTAAAACACGTTTGAATTAAGGCAATTTGAATTAAGCTTCTAAAACATAACTAAAAATGGCTCAACTAACTGATTAGAAGAAACGCCCACATCCCACGTGCTCATCTTTCCCTGTGTCACAGCCACAGAATTGGGTGACCAGAATTCCTAGGACAGTTTCCTTCAGATGTGTGCTCCTGTTTTCCCTATGAATATATTTTTACATTTCATACTTTATCATTTTCTTCCCAGAAATAAATGGTAATTATGCTCATGGGGCAAAAGGACACCAATGAAGACCAAGGTTCCCCGCAGTTACCTTGGACCTTTTAGTATTCTTTTATAAACCTTATATTATAAAAGCAGTTAATGATAGCTGCTCTCCACAAAGAAATATTGTGAAGATTAGTTCACATTTGCAAAAATACAAGGGTATATACATCAAATAATAATATAACAGTTTACATAGCATATAAAATAGGAAGGGTATACAGATGTGTGGTTTAGCTGTCACTAAACAGCTTTTAGAATTAATTTGATAAAACACCATGGTGGTAAGCTCCTGAGAGCAAGTGCTAGAAAGTTCTGAGAGAAAAAATGAAGACAAATGAAGCTTTATCCAAGGAATTAGCTTCCCCCCCAAGCCCCCGCCTATGGATTACCATACAGTACCCTACCACATTCACGGAGGACTACCCAGAGCCCGTTCTGTGGTGGGCGGAGCAGCACTGGGGACGCTGGAGGCCCGTGCCTGCAGACCACCTCCCTCGCCACTGGCCTGAGGCTGGTGCTTCTGGAGCGAGGGGAATCGGCTCGCGGTCTGCCAGTGCAGCTGCCGCGGTGGCTAAAGACAGAAGTCCAGGGCAGCAGGCCCTCCGTGTGCAAGGAGGCAGTGCGTCTGGGATTTCCTGGCGTGAAGAGGCAGCCAGCTGCAGGCACCACTTGCTGACTGTACATTGGGTGGTGACTCATGATGCTAGTTTTCCTATGAAAACTTCACACTGACTGTGACATGCTTGAGTTTGGTCATGTCTCCCCTAACATGCATAAGCCTTGGGAACAGTGTCCTTGTCCAGACAGTATTTAGCAAATTTTCTGATGCATGTGAAATGCTCTCTGTGGGCTTCTTGCTCTGGGTGTGGTCCTCAGGAAAGTTCTAGCTGAGAACACTTTACTAAAATCTGGTCCCTACATGGAAGGAAAAATGAAAGGTATTCATTCAGATAATTCAACTCCCTCAAAAAAGTATAAGAAAATTTCCAGAGAAATGAAGTTTATAATAGTAAGAGTAGCTAATTGTTTGAATTGTTGTGTCATGTGGTAAATGCAGATATACTTAATACTTATGTGATATGGTTGGAATTCCCTGTTTTCTCAGTGTCTAGGATGCAAGGTTGAGAAAAGGCCCTGTAGAGTCATTTACTTACCCATGAGTGAGCTGGGATACCAGGAAACAAGGTTTGCTTTCCTGAGAAGTCTTTCTAGATCCAGCCATCACTCCTAGAAGGAAGGCTCTGAGAAGGGGAAGCACTTGGAGAGCACCTGTTTTGCCCTCTAATTTTGTAAACAAACAATCTGAGCCTCAGGGAGAGTTGCTGAGGCCCTGGCGCTCATCCCAGGCTGTAGCCCATCACCATTCTCCATCACTCGTGCCGCAGCCGCTGCGCTGAGGGCACGCGGCAGGGTTTGGGCAGACACACACAGGCTTCTGTTTCACAGTCACACACCTGGCCTGTTGTATATTTAAAAGCTACGGCTAACAATCAAAGTTGTGATTTCAGAAGTATTGGTACTTAGAACAAGGATAAGTTAAAAATCATAGAGAGAGTTGGTTTAAGGTAGGGTTAAAGAAAACTAAAGCACTACATATGACAGATATGTGGTTATGACCAAATTTGAATGTAACAATTCTCTTCATGACATGTAATGTGATCAAATAAGTGCACACATATATTATGTTGCAGGAAAAATTCTTACAAAAATTTAAACATGAAGTAATTTTGTTTTACTTTGAACAATTAATTATTTTAAAAATAAGAAAAGTGCATGAAAATGTAAAACAGAAAATATGCATCAAGTTATTTATTTTTCAAATTTTCTAATATACAAGTTCAATTTTTCAAGAATTTCATTTTCTTAAAAATTCTTAGTTCTCTTTTTTCTACCATGTCTCAGCAAGAATAAATAAGTGATATGGATAGCTGAGAGAAATTAATATTATCCATTAATGAGTGATGCTTTTTCTATTAATTTTTTCATTTAAAGTAATTATTGAGGGATCCTCACATGTTGGGAACTATTCTAGACCCTGGTGATACAGCCGTGAAAAGCAAGAGTATTGCTGTTATAGGGTTTACATTAAAGTGGATGAAGAAAGCAATAAAGAATGATTATATGTTAAAAAGTGAAAAGTGCTATCATGAAATGCAAAGCAAGGCAAAGTAATGAAGGCTGACCAGATGGGGATTTCTGTAATAAGGAAGTTGTCTCTGAAGAGACGAATGAGCAGAGATCAGGAGGAAGTAAGAGGGTGAGCTTTATGATTATTTTGGGAAAGAATTCTGGGCAGAAGGAAAGGCAAATATTCAGAAGAGCCAGCTCATTTCCTGAGGCAGGAGCAGGACCCAGAGCCAGGCACACGATCAGAACAGAGCCGAGAGGACTGCAGGCTCACTGCGCTGACGGACCTGTGTGCCCTGGGCTCTGTTCTCTGCTCGTAGAAGAGGCTGGGGCAGGGGGGAGGCAGTAACCGAGCTCAGAGCTGCCAAGGATGAGACAGTAGTATTTGTCATCATCATCCTGGTTCCAACAAAGAAATCTGCCAGGTTACTGACTGACAGCTGAAATAATGAGCAAACTCCAGTGTCCAAACACGACACCAAATACAGTCTGTGCAAAAGTAGTTTGGAAATGTCACCAAACAATTGGATGCCTGCAGCCTTCAGTAATTAACAACAGAGAACCCTGGGATAGAGAAAGAATTTGATTTCCAACATTTTCACATGTTAATATTCAAAATGCCTAATTTTAAAGAAAAAAAGAAACTCACAAGACACACAAAGAAACATAAAGTATGACCCATTCAGAGGAAAATGATAAGTTGATAGATCCGGCCCTGAGGAAACCCAACATTCGACTTACTAGATAAAGAGTTAAATCAACTGCATTAAATATACTAAAAGTGATGGAGAAAACCACAGGCAAAGAACTAAAAGAAATCTTAAAAGTGGTATGTGAGCGAAAGGAGAATATCAATAAATAGAAATCTTACAAAGGGACCAAATAAAACTCGAGATAAACATACAGTAACTAAAATAAAACTAAAAAATTTCCAAGGGATTCAATAGTAGGTCTGAGCAGGTACAAAGGCTCTGTGAACTTGAAAATAAGACAACTAAAATTATCCAGTCTTAGGACCAGAAAGAAAAAGAATGAAGAAAAGTGAACAGGATCTGAGGGACTTGCAGGACACCATTAAGCAAATCAGCATATGCTTTGTGGAAGTACTAGCTAAGAGAGACAAAAGTGGAGGAATACATATACACACACACACACACACACACACACACACACATATATATATGAAGAAATAAGACTTCCCTTGTGGCTCAGTGGTAAAGTACCTGCCTGCCAACGCAGGAGATATAAGAGACATGGATTCAATTCCTGGATCAGGAAGATCCCCTAGAGGAGGGCATGGCAGCCCTCTCTGGTATTCAAGGACAGAGGAATCTGGTGGGCAGTTTATGGGGCAAGAGTTGGACATGACTGCAGTGACTTAGCACTGGAAGAAACACTGGCTGAAAACATCCCATATTTGAGGAAACATATGAATCTACACATTAAAAAAAAAATCTCAACAAACTCCAAGTAGGATAAATGCAGAGATCAACACTAAGACATTTAAATCAAATGAAAGGCAAACAGAACATGTTGAAAGCAGAGAGAAGTGACTGGTCATGTATAAGCAATTTTCAATTAAATTAATGCCCAACTTCTCATCAGAAACCATGGAGGCTAACAGGCAGTGAAATGACATGTTTAAAATTGTTTTTATAAAAAGCTGTCAAGCAAGAATTCCATATTTGGCAAAACTATCCTTCAAAAATGGCAAAGAAATTAAGACATCCCCAGATTTTTTAAGTTGAGAGTTCTTTGTTTTTAGACCAGGCTTTACAAGAAATGCTAAAGGAAGCTTTAAGTCTTGATGAAAGAACACTAGACAACAGCTCAAAGTCACGTGAGGAAATAAAGAACATTGGTAAAGGTAAGGATGTAAATAAACTTAAAAGCCATCTGGTTTGCAACACTTTTTAAAATTTTCTACATGATTTAAAAGACAAATCATAAAATTGTAATTACAAGTCTATGTTAGAAAACACACTATGTATAAAGATATAATTGTGATAAAATGTAAACAGGGTAGTAGAAGGAGATGCCTTATTCCCTGGTTGTCTCCTGAGAACTAGTCAACCTGCAGTTTATTCTGTGTTTTGAATCTCTTTCCCATTGCCTTTCATCATGACCTTCACGGTTCTTCCTTTTAGCTTGAACCTCTGCATGCTCTGTTGTAAATGAAGTCAGTTTTGCAGGGAAGATGCTAGGAGTTGTCTTTTTTATGACATGCTTCTCCACTCAGGAAAGCTTCCGAGCCATGGATCTGGAGCTGGGAAAGTGGGGACAGTGCTGGGCTGCTTTCTGAGTGACACGCTCATGCCGGAAGCTAAACACTTGGTGTGGGCGGGGGGGTGGCCATCATTGTGGCTTCTCTCTTCTGGTGTGTAACCACCACTGCATGAGTTGAAAGGATAATCAGATCCCAATATTCTCAGGATTCTGGGCCCATGGTAGAGTACCGTCCTACAAACCAAGGCTGGGGGAAAGGCACTCTCACCTCTCAACTGCACTCACCACAGACTTAACCTCAGGAGCACCAGGTGGCTGTTTTTGAAAGACAAGTGATTGTTTAAATGAAATATAATATTATATTGTGGGATTTACATACATAAAGATAAAATAAATGAAAAGAGAATACAGAATGGGGGAGATTAGTGCACTTTTTTCTATGATAAGGGTTTTTTTTTTTTTTAGTATCATATCAAGTCTAAGCAGACTGTGATAAGATTGTAATGGATACTGGAATTCATAGAACAATTATTTTAAAAAATTGTACAAACAAATATAGCTAATATCACTAGAAAAAATAAAATGGTTTGTAAGTAGGAAAAAGAGAACAAAAAGAAGATGAAATAACAGAAAATAAATAATAATATGGTAAATCCAAAAATAACAATACATATGTTAAGTTTAAATGGGTTAATCGCACCAGTAAAAAGACAGAGATTGACAGACTGTATATAAGAATATTCATAACCAGGTTTATGCTTTCTACAATCCATATACTTTAATATAATGACATAAACATGAAAAGCAAAAGGATAAAAAAGATATATCACATAAACAGAAGATTAAGTCAGTTGATTTGGTGTTATCAATATCAGACAAAGAAGACTTCTAAACATAAAGAATTAGCAGAGATAGAAAAAAAAAAAAAGAATCATGACAAATGTGAAATTTCTTACGAAGACACAGAAATTCTAAATAAGTATAGAACTAAAAACAGAGGTTCAAACTGGAAATATAAAAAAGGGCTTTCAATGAAAGAATAACTTTATTTGATAAAGGTTCAAAAGCAATTCAGTGAAGGGATAGTCGTCCAGTAGATAGTACTGAAACAACCGAATATCATAGAGAAAAATATGAAATTTGACTTATATTTCATATTATGTATCAACATTAATCCCAAGTGTGTTATGGATTTAAATGTAAAGCAAAACTATGAAACTTTTAGATTAAAAAAAAAAGCAGAAGAACATCTCTTGGACTGAGGGCAAAGATTTCTTAGACATGAAATCAAATGCATGATCCATATAAGAAAATAATCATAAGTTGAACCTACTCAAAATAAAAACTTTTGCTCTAGCTTTTTAGGAGGATGAAAAGATAAACTGCACATCTGGGAGGAAATATTTGCAAACCCCATATTCAACGTATTTTTATATACTAGACTAGATAAATAACTCTCCAAACTCAAGAGTAGAATGAAGACAACAAACCTAAACAATTGTGTTGTAAAATGGGTAAAATACATGAATGGATATTTCATCACGGGGATCATATGGATGGTAAATAGACCCATAAAAAGTGCTTAACATACTAGTCCATGTCACAGAGATGGAGAATACCTTAGTGGTTGCTCAGAGACAGGAACTTGGAGTGGGTGGAGGCAGGTGAGAATACAAAGAGATACTATGAAGCAGCTCTTTGTAGCGCTGGAGCAGCTATATATCTTGATTGTCTGGGTGGTTACATGTGTTATACATGCAATAAAATTGCACACAACTATACCCACAGGCACATAAAAACCAAAATTTTAAAAAGCAGTAAAAACGGAATAAAGTCTGTAATCTGGTTTAACAGGAATATACCAATATTAATTTCTTTCTTTTGATATTGTACTAAATTCTGTTGTATAGGATGTCACCATGTGGGAAAGCTGGGTGAAAGGTGCATAAGACTGTATACTATTTTTACAGCTTCTATTGAGCCTTAAATTATTTCCAAGTAAAAAGCTCAAAAATATACCAGTCTCCCTATGTAAAAGAATGCAGACCCATCTTCTGTGGTGAAAGATCATGGTAAAAAGGGGGAAATGATGAACCTACAGGGTACTTAGAGCATAAAGAAATAGTATAAATAGACAGATGAATCAAAGGCAGAGGAAGTAGTATTGTTTCAATTTTTGATTTTAAAACTAGAACTGGCTAAAGAGTAACCTCAATGAATAATCAAGAAGACATTGCCTTCTTGCCTTCTACCAAGATGTGATTACTCCGTTTCTCACAGGTCTTCCTAATCTGTCTGTATAAAACTCTTATGAACTATTTTGAGCCTCTGATATGTGTGAATCACAGTGGCAGAAAAATAATGGCATAATCTCTGAGGACTGCAAGGGATTACTAGTCCCCCAACTGTCTGGATTGAACAAGCCTTTTCCCTAATGTTGGGAGGCAGCTGAGTAATACAACTTTGGACACTTGTTACAAGTTTGTGTGTGCATTCCTGACCTAGCTGGGTAACCAAGGAGAAAAATTCAGTTCCCAGGAAAAGCTGACCATCCTGCTTTCCAAGTGCCCCTTGACTGACGTCGCCTCACTGCTTGATCCAACAATAGAAACTGAACTTTCACAATTCATTTCCAGATCCTCCTCAGTGCGGTCCTGTTGTTCCTGCTTCCACTAACTCATTCCCTTAAAACCTCCTTAAATGGAATTGTCTCTCTACTTTCTCATAGTATACACATTTGCTTTAGTTTTCCTTATTATCTCTTCTAGGGTTTTGCTTTATTCTTTTTTTTTTAAACACAGTCTCAGCACTAAAATAAGAGTTATCTATCAAGTATTTTGTTAATAAGATTCTAACTCTTGAGATGGAGAAGGAAATGGTAACCCACTCTGGTACTCTTGCCTGGAAAATCCCATGGACAGAGGAGCCTGGTGGTCTGCAGTCCACGGGGTCGTTAAGAGTGGGACACGACTGAGCGGCTGACTTCACTTTCACTTTTCACTTTCCTGCATTGGAGAAGGACCTGGCAGCCCACTCCAGTGTTCTTGCCTTGAGAATCCCAGGGACGGCGGAGCCTGGTGGGCTGCCGTCTATGGAGTCGCGCAGTCGGTCACTACTGAAGTGACTTAGCAACAGCAGCTCTTGAGATGTCTTGAAGTTATACACTGAGAGAAATGAGACAAAGATATCTTTAAAAAAGCTAGAAGGTAGCGGAGGGAAGGCACACACAATCTGATTAAATCCATGGAATATTCTGCTGTTTTATAGATACTTTGATGCTCATTGATCATAAGACACAGGTTATAGGTCTGTCCCACCTAGCTTAAAGACAAACAACTGCTAAAAAAAGTAGTCAACAGTTTTAGTAATTTTACATAGCTGCAAAGTTTGCAAACATCCTCATAGCATCTTTTAACAAGGCATTAAATGCATTTCAGAAAAATGACATTCAGCATCACCCATGTTATTGAAATTTCAATACTGACTCTAAAAGTTTGATTTGAGTCCTCATCATATTCATGGTCAATAGATGAAGTGGATAGCAACATTACATAAGGCATCATCACTAACTTGGAGAAAGCCACTTCAAAGCTGGAGTCCACCACTAATTCAATTAGAAGCATCTAAACACACATATATTTCATAACCTAAATAAAGGCACATTCTGAGGTCAAAGTAGATATAGATGTATGAATGGAAATAGGTCAGATTAAAGAAACTACAGGTGTTTGCTAAAGTGCATGGAGTTAGTGTCACTTGTTTTCAGCTTCCCAAGTGGTGCTAGTGGTAAAGAACTCACTTGTCAATGCAGGAGACATGTGAAATGAGGCTTCGATCCCTGGGTTGGGAAGATCCCCTGGAGAAGGAAATGGCAAACCACTACAGCTTTCTTGCCTGGAGAATCACGTGGACAGAGAGGCCTGGCAGGCTGCAGTCCATGGGGTCCCAAAGAACTGGACATGACTAAAGTGAGTTAGCACGCATACTCCTTATTTAGTAGCTTTCATAAACAGCCAACTTACTAATCAATAATTAGTCAGTTATTCCCTAATAAAAGCAGGACGATATTCATTTTACTTCTAAATACTTCTATTTCACTTTGTTTCTCCATCCCCTTGTTTCCCATTGTCTGCATTAATAAAATTCTGATAAGCCTCTCGGTGTATAGCATGGCACTGAAAACTCTATATTGCAATGCATTCTTGCTAACTGAACTAGACTAAAACATCGGTTATACACACAGAAGATGGCTTGTGCTACAAACCTTTTAGTGAAAAGAGGAGTAAGCTATGAGAGGTCTGGTAAGGAGGTACCCTTTGGTGAAAGTGGAAGTTGTGAAAGTATTTGTGGGAAGAGTGAGAACATGAAAAGCTGAGTAAGTTATGAGTGAAGCGAGCTAATGGTGTCCTTGAAACTCGGGTTTAACAGGTGTGTGTTTCTTCTTGAATTATCCAGAGATTATGCAAGTTTACAGATGCATTGTCAAGTGAAGACATGTTTCCTTTCAGTGTTTCTTCTTATATAAAAGTGCCTGGTTCACTTGGTATACTCAGGAATGTGTTGTTTCATGTCCCTGTCCACTTTCATGTTTCTTGATGAGGATAATCCAACATGATGAAACACAGGGATGAAACTGTAATACTAGAGTGCCTTCCTTGGAAAGGCAAGCGCTGGAGCAAGCCTAAGGTGCACATGGGAAGTCAGATACTGCTTTTCAGTCTCTTCACTTATGTAAATGCTTAAAAATACATAGGAGCTGGTTTGGAGTTTGTGTGGGGAGACCTCCTCAGGACTTGCCAAAAAATACCAAGGAGACAGCTCTGCAGCCCAGGTCTTTACATTGTTTAGGAATGGCATTTGCTCCTTTTGTTGAATAGTAAATGTTTCATTATCCAAAACAGGGATAACTTCAGAAATAACAAAAGTGATGGTTTGTGGGTCTGTGCTTTCCCCAGTTCACAGCCCTTCATCAGTTATCAGTCTCCTTCCCACTCTCCGTCTCCCAGACTTACTTTCTCACAAGCTTTCTGTTCTACCATTGTCTTGATCAGTTTTAATGTACATATCGATAATGTGCTATATTCCTTGAATTATTCAAGTTTAAGGCACACCTGACCTGCCGCTTAAGAAGTCTGTATGCAGGTCAGAAAGCAACAGCTAGAACTGGACATGGAACAACAGACTGGTTCCAAATAGGAAAAGGAGTACATCAAGGCTGTATATTGTCACCCTGCTTATTTAACTTGTATGCAGAGTACATCATGAGAAACACTGGGTTGGAGGAAGCACAAGCTGGAATCAAGATTGCTGGGAGAAATAACAACAACCTCAGATATGCAGATGACACCACCCTTCTGGCAGAAAGTGAAGAACTAAAGAGCCTCTTGATGAATGTGAAAGAGGAGAGTGGAAAAAGTTGGCTTAAAACTCAGCATTCAGAAAACTAAGATCACGGCATCTGGTCCCATCACTTCGTGGCAAATAGATGGGAAAACTATGCAAACAGTGGCAGACTTTATTTTTGGGGGGCTCCCAAATCACTGCAGATGGTGATTAAAATGCAGAGACACTACTTTGCCAACAAGGGTCTGTCTAGTCTAGGCTATGGTTTTTCCAGTGGTCATGAATGGATGTGAGAGTTGAACTATAAAGAAAGCTGAGCACCAAAGAACTGATGCTTTTAAAGTGTGGTGTTGGAGAAGACTCTTGAGAGTCCCTTGGACAGCAAGAAGATCCAACCAGTCCATCCTAATGGAGATCAGTCCTGAGTGTTCGTTGGAAGGACTGATGCTGAAGCTGAAACTCCAATACTTTGGCCACCTGATGCGAAGAACTGACTCATGGGAAACGACCCTGATGCTGGGAAAGATTGAGGGCAGGAGGAGAAGGGGACGACAGAGTATGAGATGGTTGGATGGCATCACCGACTCGATGGACATGGGTTTGGGTGGACTCCAGCAGTTGGTGATGAACAGGGGGCCTGGCGTGCTGCCGTCCATGGGGTCTCAAAGAGCCGGACAGGACTGAGCGACTGAACTGAACTGAACTGAAGGCACCCTGTCCCAATTCCACAGCCTGCTCTCATTATTACTGCCTGAATTTTGCCACCATCTAAAACCATCCCACATTTGAAATCTTGTTCTGGAAATTTTCTTTATCCTTTAAGGAAAGTAACGATTGATCATCACAGAAACTTTGAAAAGGCTCATAATCCTATCATCCAAAACTATGTCAGAATTCCTCAGCAACCCCTCCATCTTCTCGATGAGGGAAGCTGGTAGTGAGACTGGGTTTACCTCTGGTTCACTATGACCTCCTTCTTGGGATTTAAGTTTGGCTTTGGCTGGTTCTACTAACTCAATTCTACACTCATTTTTCATCTTCCCAAATTCTCGACATCTCTTTCTCTGCTGTAGCTTCTCCTTTTGATATTTGTAAGGTCATATTTTATTTCTTTTAGAGGCTCTTGGAAGGAGTAGAGATAAACAAGTGTGTTCCATCCACCGTGTTAAACTTCCTAGCTACAGTCAGTCTCTTTGCACTCTTCCTCAGCCTTGCTCACTCCCTTGCCTAAACACCTCATGGTGTCTCCTTCACTCTCATTTTTCCCAGCCCACATACTAATCCCTAACTGTTTATTCACCTCCAGGAGCATCCTTTGATGCTATACACAGGACATCAAAAACTTCAGAAAGTCTAAGGAAATCTGTTACTGCTTGCTTCTGGCCTTAGCCACATCATTTGCTATTGCTGTTCCGTCGCTAGGTCGTGTCTGACTCATGGCCACCTCCTGGACTGCACCACACCAGGGTCCTCTGAACTCCTCTGTCTCCTGGAGTTTGCTCAGATTCATGTCCATCGAGTCAGTGATGCCATCTAACTATCTCATTCTCTGTCATCCCCGTCTCCTTTTGCCTTTAATTTTTCCCAGCATCAAGGCCTTTTCTTATAAGTTGGCTCTTTAATTTTCTAAGGCTTTCATCACTTTCCTCTTAGAATTCCACAACAGAAATTCTAAGTCTTTATCATGCTTTACTGGTACACTTTTGAGGAAGTCTGTTGCCCAGGTTTACAATCTGCAACCCAGATTAATCTTGAACATGGTGTATAAGCCTACTGTGTTTAAAATCCCTCATCTATAAATTCAGGATGATGATAACAGTTCTTAATAATATAGTTACAGGCATAATAGTATTAATCACAGGATTATTATAATAATTAAATGTGATAATAGACATAAAGCTTCCAGGAGAGTTCCTTGTGCATAAAAAAGTACTATGCCTTTTCCCTTAAACAAGTGGACTAGCTCCTACTCAGAGGAAACCAAAGCTACTTATTTTTAACTTCATTATCTTGTCACAAACTTCACAAGTATTCTTACTGACATACACATTTCTTTTTCCTTCTTTCTTATTTCAGAGGAAAATGAAGACTACTGCCTAAGGACACATAACATGGGCCCAACAGTATCTGCAGAGAAAAACTGGAAGTGCCTGAACCATCCTATCACCCCCAGAAGGCCTTCAGGAATAAGTGACGTGGTTGGGTTTGAAGGATAAAGATGACTAAGATGATGGCAGTGAGGCAGGCACTTGAGGCAAGAAGCCTGCTGTATACGAACATATGGGCATGTATGCAGTTTGACATTCTGGGAACTATATCTGTTTTTAATGGAGCAATAATTCATGTGTGTGTATACAGAGTATAAGCTGTTATGTAGGGATGGGGATTTTCTATTATTTATATAGCACTTGTGAATGTTTTACATGCACATTTACATTACATAAATAAGTTACATTATTGTTCATTTTCAAGTTTGTATCATCTCCTGAGGTAGCATATGTCATGCAGTTTGGAATGATGTCTTATACTTCTAACTGCTTCTAACATACACCACAGTGCTAAATGTGTCATAGTGAAAGTGAAAGTCGCTCAGTCGTGTCTGACTCTTTGTGACCCCATGGACTATATGGACTATACAGCCCATGGAATTCTCCAGGCCAGAATACTGGAATAGGTAGCCTTTTGCTTCTCCAGGGGATCTTCCCAACCCAGAGATCCAACCCAGGTCTCCCGCATTGCAGGCAGATTCTTTATCATCTGAGCCACAAGGGAAGCCAAAAATGTGTCTTAAGTCCTCAGTAAATATGATTAAATAATTATTTGGAATACAAAAGGACTTCCACTGTTTGTAGTGAGTAATTTTTCTAGTAATCAATAAAGCACTCATCTAAATAAGAATGTTTTTAAGGTGACAAGAGACATGTGAACATGAAAGACATTAACACAGCTGGAGCTTTGCATTATGCTTACAGTTAATAGAAAAAGGACAATGAATGTATGTCGGGGACACACTGATTTCATGTGCATTTATGCTAAAGTGATAACCCATGCTAAGATGCAACTGAAGGAATAGATACTTTAAGAAAAGAACTTCCTGTATTAGATGCGGCTATGCTTGCAAAATTTTGGTGTTTTTAACAGGCAGTGTTAATCAGTGGTAATGCTTACACTAGACTGAGTTGCACAATTATTATGGAGAAAAGTCCCTCAGAACAGCTTTTGCACATCCCCCTTGCTAGTGCAGCTCTGTATAAACCTGGAAAGTCTCCAACGTACTTCTTCTGCATCAAGAGCTTCCCGCTCTGTATTTCTCCTTGCTGCTCCACGGGGGTAGCGTTCCTCTTCCTGCTTTAAGCACCCAGCACCCTTCTACCTCCTGTATCACATCCTGCTATTGAAAGATGGAAATGCGCCACTGCAATTTGGGTATGCTTTTATTAATGCTTCCAGCTTCTCACAACATAGTATCAGTACTTCTACTACATTTTTTTAGTTGCTCAAAGCCCTCCTCCTGAAAATTTTCTTTATGGCCAAACAGGAAATGATAGTAAAATGAGCCATTTACATGTGATGAGTTTTGACAAGTTGCAATTTAATATGAAGACATTTGTGTCAACATGTTCCTTCAGACAGGATTTACATATTAATTAATATTTTCCTCTGATAATGATATGGAAGATTTTCAGTTCTATTTAAGGAATTTAAATTTTCAGCCAGCAAGTGAAGACATTTGTGATTTGTGTTGTTCAGGGATGTTCTGCAAAGAATGGAGCTCATGCAGGCAGAAAAAAAGATCTAGTAAGACAAAATCCTGTGAGAAGCTACTCATTTGGTTTTGTCTTAGAGACATTCAAAAAAACATAATGGTCAGAGATACTACATTCACTTCACATGCTTGACAGCACTTATTTATCTTAGATCTTATGGAAATAGGAAAATAAATATTTATCATATATAATTAACCATTTTTCAGAATACCCTGATAAAACCATAAAAATGCATGGCATTCTGGCCAATCTCTTACTGGTTCAGTTTTCTACTGGACTCTGAATCTCCTTTGAAATCTCCTACTGCACTTTAACCTATGAGCATAATTACTTGCTTCCTTGAATCAATTGTTTTTAAACTAGTTGCAGATTATTCTCAACCTCTGCTAAAGCAATTGTCCAATAACCCTTTAGGCATAATGTTTATCAACTGATTTACAGGCAACGCTACTTTAAAACAAACTTCTGAAAATTCTGGTTGCCTATTTGACTTCCCAATGTCATTTGCAAGTAGCCCCACTTTGCAGGCTGAGTGGTCTGTGCTTAGCCCCACAGCTGCTTGGAACCAGTTGCTGTGACAATAAAAGAAACATGTAAGCCTTGTCAGAGCGGTAAGAGTCTCTTCTTCATGGGGAACTGTGTGGGGAAAAAGTAGATCTTTCATGAATAGGAAGAAGGCCATAATGCCTTATTCATGTTTCCCTCATTCCCCTTTCAACACTTTCCCCTCTCTATTGGGAGAAAATGTTTTTCTTCTACTATTTTAGGTCAGAATAATTGGGTGACTGCAAATTAACAAACAAGAGAAAATAACAGGAAAAAACACAAAGTTCAGTCATGTGCATACAGAAGAGCACATAAGCAGTGGCTTTCTGAACACCTAGAGATTGTTGTTCGGTTGCTAAGTGAAGTCTGACTCTTTGTGACCCCATGGACTGCAGCACACCAGCCTTCCCCGTCCTTCACCATCTCCCAGAGCTTGCTCAAACTCATGTCCATTGAGTCAGTGATGCCACCCAACCATTTCTTCCCCTGTAGTCCCCCAGCACCAGAGTCTTTGCCAATGAGCCGGCTCATCCCATTAGGCGGCCAAAGTATTAAAACTTCAGCTTCAGGGTCAGTCCTTCCGATGGATATTCAGGGTTGATTTCCATTAGGAAAATTTGACTGTTTTGATCTCCTTGCTGTCCAAGGGACTCTTAAGAGTCTTCTCCAGCACCACAATTTGAAAGCATCAATTCTTTGACACTCAGCCTTCTTTATGGTCCAACTCACATCCGTATATGACCACTGGAAAGACCATAGCTTTGACTATGTGGGCCTCTGTTGGCAAAGTGATGTCTCTGCTTTTTAATATGCTGTCTGGGTTTGTCATAGCTTTCCTTCCAAGGAGCAAACATCTCTTAATTTCCAAAATCACCATCTGCAGTGATTTTGGAGTCCAAGTAAATGAAGTCTGTCACTCTTTCCACTGTTTCCCCACCTATTTGCCATGAAGTGATGGGAGCAGATGCCATGATCTTCGTTTTTTGAATGTTGAGTTTTAAGCCATCTTTTGCACTCTCCTCTTTCACCCATATCAAGAGGCTCTTTAGTTCCTCTTCACTTTTTTCCCTTAAGAGTGGTATCATCTGCACATCTGAGGTTGTTGATATTTCTCCCAGCAGTCTTGATTCCAGGTTGTGATTCACCCAACCCAGAATTTCACATGATGTACTCTCCATATAGGTTAAATAAGCAAGGTGACAATATATAGCCTTGATGTTCTCTTTCCTAATTTTGAACCAGTCCATTGTTCCATGTCTGGCTCTAACTGTTGCTTCTTGACCCCATACAGGTTTCTCAGGAGAGAAGTATGGTGGAGTGGTATGCCCATGTCTTTAAGAATTTCCCAGTTTGCTGTGATCCACACATTCAGAGACTTTCATATAGTCAATGAAGCAGAAGTAGAGGTTTTTCTGGAATTCCCTTATTTTTCCCTATGAATGCTGGCAATTTGATTTCTGGTTCCTCTACTTTTTCTAATCTATCTTGTACATCTTGAATTTCTCTGTCCATGTACTGCTGAAATGTAGCTCAAATGCTTTTGGATTTTGAGCATTATCTCGCCTGCTCAAAATGAATGCAACTATGCATTAGTTTGAACATTCTTTGAACTTACTAGGGGAAAGTAAACAAATGGCCTTTTAGGGAAACAAATGGAAAGTATGACACTTTGTGACAATGCTTGCTTATGTATCTTCTCATCCTGGTGCTAATGATTAGCTTCTTTTCTTGCTGGTATATCCCCCAGAGAGGGGATTTATCGCACCTATATTTCTGAGGAGGAACTTTCAATGTCAGCAAAAGAAATTTAGATGGGGATTTGTTCCGACTTTTCAACTTAAGATAATCTTCATGCCATTTCAGAGGATGAAGAATCCCTATATATTTCCACAGCATGTAATTTTTTGCTAACAATCTCAAATATCTATACAGTATCTTTCTGTTGTACCAATGTGGCAATATCACAGCTCTGGATCAAGCCATGAATCTGTTCATTCCTACATCTAAGTGATTGAATTTTGTAGAATGGTTATATGGCATTGAACTGCACAGGTCCATTTATATCTTTTTTTCCCCCAATAAATACATACTACAGTTCTTCATGATCTTTGGTTGACTCAATCGGTGGAGTGTAGGACCAAGGACACAAAGAGCTGACTGTAAAGCTATCCATGCATTTGTGAGAGCCCAGGGGTCAGCACACCTAACCTTCACATTGTTCAAGGGTCAACTGTATTACAGGCTGGGTAGCTCAAGCAACAGAAGTCTATTTTCTCATAGCTCTGGAAGCTAGAAGTAAAGCCCAGTTCAAGGTCTGGCTTCTGATGCAAGCTCTCTTGCTGTCTTGGAGGCAGCCGCCTTCTCATTCCATTCTCACATGGTAGAGAGAGAATGATCTCTTCCTCTTTTGTAAGAATATCATTTAACCGTAATCATGTCTTCTAAGGTCCTAGCTGCTATATAGTCACATGGTAGATTAAGGCTTCAACACATGAATTTTGAGAGGAAAACAGATATTTAGTCCATTACACATGACCATACAGTTAGGTAAAACTATAAATTCACACAATACACTCAGACTTTCCCCACACCCTACCATAAACAATAATTATTTGATTTTTACCTATTCATTTTTTTTCTCCCAATCTTCACAGTAACTATTGAAAATCTCTATCTTCCTCAATCTTTGACGTTCCCACTCCCACAGGTCCTGGGCCAGTGAACTCTTCTATTTAAATTATGTTAGAAATTTATATATATATATATATATATATATATATATATATATATATATAAAGCAATTTATGCTATGTAACCTGAAAAATATTTTCATGGTCATTTAAAACAGTTAAAATGGGGCAGAATTATTTAAACTTGCTTGAAACTAATTCCTTTATCTTATTTTTGAATGGCATGCTCTCCATTTACTCAGGGATCACTTCTCACTCCTAAAATTCACTGTTTCTCTCTACAGGCACCTTCCAAAGAGGATTTAAATATACTTCAGTGTCCATTTTAAAGGTATAAAAAAGAAAACTTCCCTAGATTCCAGCTGCCAGCCTATCTCTCTCCACCCATTTACTCCTTGAGAAGCAAACTTCCAGTGGTCCTCATGTGTACTTTCTTCCTTTTCTTGTTGCTTAATTGCTGAGCTGTGTCTGACTCTTTGCAATCCCAGGCTCCTCTGTCCATGGGATTTCTCAGGCAAGAATACTGGAGTGGGTTGCCATTTCCTCCTCCAGGGGATCTTCTCAACTCAAAGACAGAACACGTCTCCTACATTGGCAGGCAGATTCTTTACCCCTAAGCCACCAGGGAAGCCCTTTATCCTATAGTTCATTTCAAAATGCAGCAAAATCTGGCTTTAACCCCACAATTCCACCCAAAACTGCTTTTGCTATGCTCAGAAAAACTAACTTGAAATTAGAGAGATTTTCAACATGGTCCTTTTTTACATTTGATATTTTGTTACAAATTGAAGACTCTTCTCTTGTCTCTGAAGATACTAATCTCTTCTAGTTTCTAGCTACCATTCTGGCATGTTCTATTCAATTCTATCATGAAGTCTTCTCTTATTCTGATATTCTGTAAAATATCTGTTCCTAAGTGTTCTATCCTGGGCCCTCTTCTCTTTTTCCTTTACACACTTGTATTTAATAATCTCCTACATTCCTATATCTTCAGTCCCACCATATAAGCTGATGAATTTAAGCTAGTTTATCTCCCTTTCACTTATGTTTCCTGAGCTTCATTCATGAGTAAGCAGTTTAATTCAATGGCCCATTCAATATCTCTGGATTTCCTACAAGTCATAACTACAAAATCATAACTACTTGTAGGACAACCATAGATTAAAAAGATTGGAACCTATCAGAAAAGATCTTCTGCAATTAAAGGTATAAGGAAGGAACCACAACAAAATGAGTAGGAGGCATGGGCTCATGATATAGTGAAGTCCCATACTCCTAGTGGGGTGACCCACAAACTGGAGGATGTAGTCCACAGCTCCTCCTAAAGCAGAGCTTTGAATTGCACATCCGGGTCCCCAGCCCAGGGGTCTTGCAGTAGGAAGAGATACAGCTAGAGCATTTGGCTTCAAAGGCCAGCAGGTCTCACTCGTGGAGTCCTAAGAACTGGGGGAAACAGAGGTGTCACTGTTAAAGAATGCACACAAAATCCGACATGCTCTGAGACCCAGGGCAAAAGCAGTAATTTCACAGGAGCCTGAGTCAGACATCTTGGAGCTGGTCTTGGAGCCTCTCCAGGAGACACAGGAGTAAACTGGAACTCACCCTGGGGACATAGACATGGCAGCCCATTCTTGGGAGTTCCTTCTACCACAGCCCGTGGTGTCGGCAGGTACCATTGTGAAATCCTCCCTCTAGCTCTTTAAAGCCAAGACCTGGCCCCAGAAACCTGAAAGCTCCAGTGCTGAGAGGCCTCAGGCCAAGCAAGTAAGCGGACTGCCGACAGAACTCTTGAGCCCAGAGCCACCTTGAGACAGGGTTCTGCCCACCAGAGGACCCAGGACACGGCACCAACCAGTGGGCAGGCACAGCCCCAGAATTTCCCGGGCCTCGGCCCTGTTCTCCAGTAAGCTAGCTGCAGCCTCTGGACCAGCTCACACATCAGAGGGCAGACATCAGAGGCAAGAAAATCACAATCCCACAGCCTGTGGGTCCAGTCTGCCCACAGCACGGCAGCCCCTGATCTCAGACCAGTTGGACCCTCGCCCTCCACACCAGTGGACTAACAGAAGCTTCAGCGCACCACAGACGTCACCCCTAACGTGACGCCGCAGACGTCACGCCTAACGTGACGCCGCAGACGGCACCCCTAACGTGACGCCGCAGACGTCACCCCTAACGTGACGCCGCAGACGTCACGCCTAACGTGACGCCGCAGACGTCACACCTAACTGTGTCTGCAATTGCTTCCTCCCCACCACCACCAGTGGCCTGAGCCCAGCTCTGGGACAACTGGGCCCTGCAACTGGTAGTCAGACATTAACCCCAAGACCTGGGGGTAGATGGAAATAAATAGCAAAGATCAGAGGAGAAATAAATGAAATAGAGACTAAAAGGACAACAGCAATAATAAATGAGACTAAAAGCTGGTGTTTGGCAAGGTAAACAATATTAAAAAATCTTTAGCTAGACTCATCAAGAGAAAAAAAAAGAGACGACCCAAATTAATAACATTATAAATTAAAAAAGAGAAGTTACAGCTGACACCACAGAAATACAAAGAATCATAAGAGACTACTATGAGCAACTACATGTCAATGAAATGGACAACTTAGAGACAATGGGAAAAGTTCTTAGAAAGGTAAAATCTCCCAAGACTGAACCAAGAAATAGGAGATGTGAACAGACAAATTACCAGTACTAAAATTGAATCAGTAATTTAAAAATTCCCAATACACAGAAGTCCAGGACCAGAAGGATTCATAAGGGAATTCTACCAAACACTGAGGTAAGAGTTAACACCTATTCTTCTGAAACTATTACAAAACACTGCTGAGGAAGGAACACTTCCAAACTCATTCTATGAGGCCACCATCACCATGATACCAAAACCAGACAAGGGTATCACATAAGAGAAAATTACAGGTCAATATCACTGATAAACATAGATGCAAAAATCCTCAACAAAATACTAGGAAACTGACTCCAACAATACATTTAAAAGAATCATATACCTTGATCAAGTGGGATTTGCTCAGGAAAGCAAGCATTTTTCAATATCCACAAATCAATCAATGTGATACACCACAATAACAAATTGAATAATAGCTGTAGAAAAAGGTTTTGACAAAATTTAACATCTGTTTATGATTGAAAAAAAAAAAGCTTTCTAGAAAGTAGGCACATAAGGAACATACCTCAACAAAATGAAAACCATATGAGAAAAACCACAGCTAATGTCACACTCAATGATGAAAATTGCAAGCCTTTCCTCAGATCAGCAGCAAGACCAGGAAGTCCACTTCTGCCATTTTTATTCAACACAGTATTGGAAGTCCTAATCACAGCAGACAAGAAAAGGAAACAAAAGGAATTCAAATTAGAAAGGAAGAAGTAAGATGGTCACTTTTTGTAGATGACATGATGATATTATGTAGAAAATCCTAAAGGTGTTACCAGGAAATTACTAGAGTTCATCAATGAATTCAGTAAAATTTCAGGACACAAAATTAATATATAGAAATCTGCTGCATTTCTATACACTAACAACAAGCTACCAGAAAGAGAAATTAAGGAAACAATTTTATTTACCATTGCATCAAAAAGAATACAATACCTAAGAATAAGCTCACCTAAACTATAAGACACTGATGAAAGACACTGAACATGACACGAACTGATGGAAAGATGTACCATGTTCTTAGGAAGAATTGCTAAAATGGCCATACTACCCAAGGATATCTACAGAGTCAATGCAGCTCCTATCAAAATAACAAGGGGATATTTCACAAAATTAGAAAAAATAATTTTACATATGGAAACAAAGGATTCCAAATTACCAAAACAGTCTTGAGAAACAAGAACAGTGGTAAGGGAATCATGTTCACTGACTTCACTTCAGACCCTGATGCTGGGAAAGATTGAAGTCAGGAGGAGAAGGGGACAACAGAGGATGAGATGGTGGGATGGCATCACTGAATCAATGGACATGAGTCTGAGCAAACTCTGGGAGTTGGTGATGGACAGCGAAACCTGGCGTGCTGCAGTTCAGAGGGTTGCAGAGAGTCAGACACGACTGAGCGACTAAACTGAACTGAACTGTATACTACAAAGCTACAGTAATAAAAGCAGTATGGTGCAGCACAAGAACAGATACATCGATCAGTGGAAGAAGATGGGAAACTCAGAAATGAACCCACACGCTTACGGTCAATCAGTCTACAGTGAAGGAATATACAGTGGGGAGAAGACAGACCCTTCAGGGGATTTCTCTTGTGGGCCAGTGGCCTAGACTCCATATTCCCAGTGCAGGGTACTGGGGCTTGATCCCTAGTCAGGGAACGAGATCCAACATTCTGCAACTAAAGATCCTGCGTGCCGCAACAAAGACCCAGCACAGTAAAATAAGTAAATAAATACTAAAAAAAAAAAAAAAAAAAAAAAAAAGCCTCTTCAATAAGTGGCGCTGGGAAAACTAGAACAGCTATATGTAAAAGAATGAAATTAGAACATTCTCTGACACTATATACAAAAACAAACTTAAAATGGGTTAAATACCTAAATGTAAGACTGGAAACCATAAAATTCCTAGAAGGGAGCAGATAAACAATACTCTTTGCCATAAATCATAGCAATGTTTTTTTTGGATATAGATCCTAAAGCAAAGGAAATAAAAGCAAAAGTAAACAAATGGAACCTAATCAAATGTAAGAGCTTTTACACCACAAAGAAAACCACCAACAAAACAAAAAGACAACCTACTAAATGGGAGAAAATATTGGCAAATGATTTGACCAAAAAGAAGTTACTATTGAACATTCATAAACGGATCATACGACTCAACAAGAACAAAAACAATTTTAGAATGGGCAGAAGACCAGAACAGACATTTTTCCAAAGCAGACATGCAGATCGGCAACAAGCCCATTGTTAATCATCAGTGAAATGCAAATCAAGAGCACAATGAGACATCACCTCATGTCTGTCTGAATGGCTACCATCAAAAACAACACAAACAAATGTTAGTGAGTGTGTGGAGCAAAGGTAACCCTCATGCCCTGTCGATGGGAATGTCAATCGGTACCACTGTGGGAAACAGTATAGAAGCTTCTCAAAAAGCTAAAAGTAGAACTACTACATGATTCGGCAATTCTACTCCTGAGTATAGATCCAAAGAAAATGAAAACACTAATTCAAAAAGATGCAAGTAACCCAATGTTCACAGAAACATTATCTACAATTGCTAAGTTTTGGAAGCAATTTAAGTGTCCATCAATAGATGAATGGATAAAGAAGCTATGGAATATATACACAAGAGAATACTACTCAGCCATAAAAAGGAATGAAATTTTGTCATTTGCAACAGCATGGATGAACCTGGAGAGCATTATCTTGAGTGAAATAAGTCAGATAGAGAAAGACAAATATTATATCATTCATATGTGGAATCTAAAATAATACAACAAACTAGTGAATACAACAAAAAGAAACAGAGTCACATATATAGAGGAAAAACTAGTGGTTACCAGTGGGGAAAAAGGAAGAGAAGAGGGACAATATAGGGGTAGGGGATTAAGAGGTACAAATTATTATGTGTAAAATAAGCTACAAGGACACATTGTGCAACGCAAGTAATACAGCCAATATTTTATAATAACTGTACACGAAACACAACCTTTCAGAACTGTGAATCATAATAGCGTGTATCTTTACATTATACAGTATTGTACATCAACTGTATTTCAATAGAAATAAATTAAGAAGAAAAACAAGTCTCTATCATCTTATGAAAATTTCTCCTCTTCCAGGGTCATATAAATTCAATCCCTTGCTCATGCTAGAAAACAAGAAATTGCCTTCACTAACTTAGAAGTAATACATTCAGAGACTCCTGTCCATAATATGTCCCCTTTTAAACCTTTCTCAATTCCCTCGGTTAGACCATCATCATTTCTTATTAAATATTTGCCAAAATACAAAAACTGATGCTTATGGTCTTACATTATCTAGTCCATCCTTCATGTTTCAGCCAGCATGTCTTTCCTGGAACAGAAATATTAATATAATCATGTGTCTTTCTTCCTCGAATACTTCAATGGCCTCTCACTGTCCTTAGGAAAAAGTTTAATCTTCTTATCAGTTTATAAAACCCTCTATGATTCATTTCTAGCTTACTTTCATTTTAATCTCTGATCAACTTTCAATTATTCACTCCAACTGTATAAAGAACTTCTTAGTTTTTTGAGCATACCATCTGTCCCCTAACGATTGTGGATGTCTTTGTCTAGATTTTGTTGGTCATCTCTTCTCAGTTTTACCTTAATAAGTTCATACCTACACTTTGATATTAAATATCACTGTCTTCAGGAAGTTAAATGTCTCTCCTTTGTGCCAATATTCACCTTATCATAGAACCAATCACATTATTATTATTTTGACCATGACTCAATGCTTATGGGATTTTATTTCTCTGGCCAGGAATTTGAACCCAGACTACAGAAGTGAAAATGCAGAGTCCTACCTAACCACTGGATTGCCAGAAGTTCTCAATAAATGCTTCTTTTTGTATGATCTTTACTCTTTTAATTTGTGAAGGTGTTTTATAACCCAGAATATGATCTATCTCAGTGAATGTTCTTTCTCTGTGAGTTTGAGAAAAAAGTATATTCTGCTGTTGTTCTGTGAAGTGCTCTATAAATGTCAATTAGATCCAGTTGACTGATGGTGCTGCTCAGTTCAACAATGTTCTTACTGATTTTCTGCCTAAGGGACCAGAAATTATTAATGAAAGGATGTCTCCCTTATAGTTAAAAGTTTCTAACCATACTAACAGATTCATCTGTTTATTCACCTATTTTGATGCTCTGTTATTAGGCATATACACATTGAGAGGGTAACAGGCAGGATGGCAAGGGGTTTCCAAAAGGAGTGTCTGGGGAGAGTAATCTCCTCGATTCTGTCTCATCACAACAAAGATTTGAAGTGACAGACGTTAAAACCCTTGGTGCATCACGGCTCTTGGACAGTCCGTGTTATAGCTCTCAGACAGATCAGTTTTATTTAGAAAATAAAGGAAACTACATCCTTGAGGCGTGAGGGCATGCCAACCCAAAAGACGTGAAGAGAAGAGAGAGGGAGAAAGAAGACAGGAAGAGAGCTCCCGAGAGGGACCCCCGGCCCTTTGGCTCCTCTTTTTATATGTTTTTTCTCCTCCCGGGCCTGCCCTGTGTAAACTGGGCTAGCCAGTGCTGTTCATCCACCTGAGGTCCTCAAGTTTTCCCTTCCTTGTCTTTTAGCCCCCGCCGTTCTGGACTCCTGTTTCCTATTCTAAGTAGATAACATTCCCCCCTCGAGAGATGGGAGGCCCAGTTCTTTGGGAATAGGGGCATTGAGGTCTCTCTGGCTACTTTCTGCTGAGCTGGGATGGTGGGGGGCATTGCCCCCCCCCCCCTTGCTAGTCTAAGGCCTTAAAATCCTTATAGTAGTCTCCATCTAAGGATCGGTGATATTTTCCATGGTCAGCTGTAGTTTTATACATCCTTATTGAACTGGCATGTCATGGTGTAGCTTGTTGACCTGAACAGAGACAAAATGGGTTAGACAAGTGATAATACATGGAGCAATTGTAAGCAGCATCCACATGGCATAACAAGGACTAGTAGGGGCATTCAGTTCAGTTCAGTTCAGTCGCTCAGTCATGTCCGACTCTTTGCAACCCCATGAATCGCGGCACGCCAGGCGTCCCTGTCCATCACCAATTCCCGGAGTCCACTCAAACTCATGCCCATCGAGTCGATGATGCCATCCAGCCATCTCATCCTCTGTTGTCCCCTTCTCCTCCTGCCCCCAATCCCTCCCAGCATCAGGGTTTTTTCCAATGAGTCAACTCTTCGAATGAGGTGACCAAAGTATCGGAGTTTCAGCTTCAGCATCAGTCCTTCCAGTGAATATTCAGAACTGATCTCCTTTAGGATGGACTGGTTGGGTCTCCTTGCAGTCCAAGGGACTCTCAAGAGTCTTCTCCAACACCACAGCTCAAAAGCATCAATTTGTCGGAGCTCAGCTTTCTTCACAGTCCAACTCTCACATCCATACATGACCACTGAAAAAACCATAGCCTTGACCAGACAGATCTTTGCTGGCAAAGTAATGTCTCTGCTTTTTAATATGATGTCTAGGTTGGTCATAACTTTCCTTCCAAGGAGTAAGCATTTTTAAATTTCATGGCTGCAATCACCATCCACAGTGATTTTGGAGCTCCCCAAAATAAAGTCTGACACTGTTTCCACTGTCTCCCCATCTATTTCCAGCCAACTCCAAATTCTAATCTTGGGGATGGCTCAAGCCCCTCCTTGTTCAGAGATCAGAAGAACTATCTCCTGTCTGTTTTGGAGTATTATTTTTGCCAAGCTGTGTTGACCTTTTAGAGCTGTCTTGAGAAATCTTATCCACAGAAACCAGATTTTGGGGGTGTTCATTAGAATGGCACTCATTTGTAGTCCTGAATAGGTATCTGCGATCTCCCAGGGGCTCACAGGTGTATTGAGTGTCCTCTTCAGTTTTCTTCCATGGCTTGACTCGTGAGTAGTGAATCCAGGAGTCATGTCCTAGTACCTTGACTATGTGGGGGCAGAAAGTATTACAGGGTAGGGGCCCTTCCGTGTGGGCTGGAGTTGAGCCTTTGGGGACCCATCTTTCCAGACTTTAACTAGGACCTGAGTCCCTGGAGCCTATAGTGGTGACTCCTTAGAGTCTTTTGGGTCCTGGTTTATACCCCACAAACGTATATCCTGGTGGAATTACCCAATGGCCATAGTATAAGACTGCAGGGTCTGAGCCTCTGGATCTAGGAAGAGGTCATTGACATAAACAAAAGGGCTCCCATATAGCATCTCACAAGGACTAAGACCAACCTGTTCCTTAGGGGCAATCCGGGTGTGGAGGAGAGCAATTGGTAAAGCCTCCTTCCATCCCAGGGAGGTCTCTGGGTTGTCTTTTTTATCACTGATTTTAAGAATTGGTTGACTCTTTATACTTTTCCTGGAGACTGAGGCCTCCAGGCACAATGGAGATAACAAGTAATGCCCAATGCTTTAGAGACCCCTTGGGTGACCTTAGAAGTAAATGATGTCCCATTGTCACTTTGTAATGACCTGTGCAGACCAAATCTCAGCATGATTTCATGGAGCAGTTTTTTTTTTTTTTTTTTTTAACCACCTCCTCAGCCTTCTCAGTCCGGGTGGGAAAGCCTTCAATCCATCCTGTGAATGTATCTATCATGACAAATAGGTATTTATACCCTTGAGAAATTGGCATCTGGATGAAGTCCATCTGCCAGTCCTCTCCTGAGTAGGCCCCACGTTGTTGGATGGGTTGGGCCAGCTGGGGTCTTCGAGCTCCTTGGGGGTTGTTTAATTGGCAAGTGGGACAAGAGGAGACCACTTGCCTTATAGTTGTTTGAGGCCTCTTCCTCTGATGGACCTTTCTAGTAATATTTGGGGGGCCTTCTCCCCTAAATGAGTGGTGGCATGTAAGGAGCTAACTAAATTCCACTGGTGGTTGCCAGGGAGAAAAAGGAGTCCCTCCTTTTGGAACCACCCCATCTGATCTTCTTAAAAGCCCTCACTCTTAGCTTTAAGAGTCTCGCCTTCAGTATATGAAGGAGTTTCTGGCAAATTAGTCTGTGGAACTAAGGTTCAGTTCAGCTCAGTTCATTTCACTTGCTCAGCCGTGTCTGGCTCTTTGCAACCCCTTGCAGCATGCAGTGCCTCCCTGCCCATCACCAACTCCTGGGGTTTACCCAAACTCATGTCCATTGAGTCAGTGATGCCATCCAACCGTCTCATCCTCTGTCGTCCCCTTCTCCTCCTGCCCCCAATCCCTCCCAGCCTCAGAGACTTTACAAATGAGTCAGCTCTTCGCATGAGGTGGCCAAAGTATTGGAGTTTCAGCTTCAGCATCAGTCCTTCCAGTGAACACCCAGGACTGATCTCCTTTAGGATGGACTGGTTGGATCTCCTTGCAGTCCAAGGGACTCTCAAGAGTCTTCTCCAACACCACAGCTCAAAAGCATCAATTCTTCGGTGCTCAGCTTTCTTTATAGTCCAACTCTCACATCCATACATGACCACTGGAAAAAACCATAGCCTTGACTAGATGGACCTTTGTTGGTAAAGGAATGTCTCTGCTTTTTAATATATTATCTAGGTTGGTCATAACTTTCCTTCCAAGGAGTAAGCGCCTTTTAATTTCATGGCTACAATCACCATCTGCAGTGATTTGGAGCCCCCCCAGAATAAGGTCAGCCACTGTTTCCACTGTTTCCCCATCTATTTGCCATGAAGTGATAGGACTGGATGCCATGATCTTATTTTTCTGAATGCTGAGTTTTAAGCCAACTTTTTCACTCTCCTCTTTCACTTTCATCAAGAGGCTCTTTAGTTCTTCACTTTCTGCCATAAGCGTGGTGTCATATGCATATCTGAGGTTATTGATATTGCTCCTGGGAATCTTGATTCTAGCTTGTGCTTCTTCCAGTCCAGCGTTTCTCATGATGCACTCTGCATGTAAGTTAAATAAGCAGGGTGACAATATACAGCCTTGACATACTCCTTTTCCTATTTGGAACCAGTCTGCTGTTCCATGTCCAGTTCTAACTGATGCTTCCTGACCTTCATATAGGTTTCTCACGAGGCAGATCAGGTGGTCTTGTATTCCCATCTCTTTCAGAATTTTCTGCAGAAACTAGAGTGGTCACCCCTATTAGGTTACTGTTCTGTAACGCTGCTCTCTTAGCTGCCCAATCAGCTACCTGGTTCCCTCGTGCCACTTCCGTGCTCCCTTTTTGGTGTCCTTTTCAATGGGAGAATGAAACCTCAGTGGGCAGAGGGACTGCCTCCAAGAGCCTAAGGATTTGGTCATCATATTTGACTGAGGACCCTCGGGTGGTCAAATGGCCCCTTTCTTTTCAAATAGCTGCATGTGCATGTAGCACCAGAAAGGCATACTTGGAGTCAGTGTAAATGGCTATTCTTTTTCCTTTTTCCAGTTCTAGAGCTCGAGTCAGGGCTATGAGCTCAGCTAATTGGGCTGAAGTACCTGGTAACAGAGGCTTAGCCTCTATGGTCTCAAAATTGGAGACTACTGCACACCCAGCTCTTCTTTTTCCTTCCAAGACAAAGCTGTTTCCATCAGTGTACCAGATTTCTTCAGGGTTGGTCAGAGGATCTTCTGACAATCCCTCTCGGGGTGTTGTCCAGTGGTCCAAGGTTTCTAGACAAGAGTAAAAGGGGAGAGAGGCCTCTGGGGTAGGCAGGAGGGTGGCTGGGTTAAGAACCTCACAAGGGGATAAAATGAGGCCTGGATTTTCCATCAACACTACTTGTTGAGGATTCTTTGATCAGATGTCCATAAACAGTCTCTCCCATTTAGGAGATGTTTCACTCGGTGGCTGGTAAAAATAGTTAGATAACCCCCAAAGGGACGTTTTAAAGCATCACCTATCAGGATTGCAATAGGTGCAAGATTTCAAAGGCAGGGAGGCTAGCCTCAGATGGTTGGGATGAGCCTCTTGGATAAGTAAGCTACAGGCTGGGGCTCAGATCCCAACCTTTGAGCTAACACTCCTAAGGCTATTCCCTCTGTTTCGTGGACATAAAGTTGGAATGCTTTTCCTGGGTCTGGCAACGTCAAGGCAGGTGCCTGAGTTAAGACCCGTTTTAGTGTAGCCTCTGCCTTCTTTTGAGGAGTTCCCCACATCAGTGGAATTGAATCATCCTGTCCCTTTAAGCTTTCATATAAGGTCTGGGCAATTAGACCATAGTTGGGGATCCAGATTCTACAGTACCCAGTTAGCCCCAGGAAAGCTCGCAGTTGTTTTTGAGTCGTGGGGGAGGGCAACTGGAGGATTCCTTGTACCTGATCAGAGAACAGCCTTCTGGATCCGTGTGTAATCTGAACAGGTGACCTTTGTCTTGACCATCTGTGCTTTAGCACGGGAGACTTTATATCCCCTTTCTGCCAAAAAGTTTAGAACCTGAATTGCATGTTGTTGGGCATCTTTCTCATCTGGATAGCAGATTAGTAGGTCATCTATGTATTGTAATATTTTCCCATTAGGTCCCAGGTCCAGATCTAGGAGATCCTAGCTAAGGGCCTGTCCAAACAGGTGGGGGCTATCTCTAAACCCCTGAGGTAATACTGTCCAAGTCATCTGTTGGTGTTTTTCTCCTGGGGCCTCCCACTCAAAAGCAAAAAGATATTGGAATTCTTTAGCCAATGGTATGCCAAAAAAAAAAAAAAAAATTGCATCTTTGAGAACCAAGACTGTAAACCTATTGGCACTGGGTGCGATTTCTCCCAAGATTACATAGGGATTGGGTACTCTTGGATGGAGGGGGACTACAGTTTTAATTATGATCCAGAAATCTTGAACTATTCACCAGGTTCTGCCGATTTTCTTTACCGAGAAGATTGAGGTGTTACATGGCAAATTGGTGGGGACCAATAGCCCATAAGCAAGGAATTTATTTATTAAAGGCTGTAGTCCCTCCTGAGCCTTTCTTTTGAGAGGATATTGTTTCCAGTTAGTAAACTGAGTGGGATCGCAGAGGACTATGATGACCGGTTCAGCTTGGTGGGCTCGTCCAGGAATTCCCTGGTCCCACACCTGGGGGTTAATTTTGTCTTCTCATAGTTTTTTGTCCCTCTCTATTGGAGAAGGTGTAATGGGTTCTTCAGTAGTAACCAGAAGCTGTAGGGCTCTAGGGGCTGAAAAGCTTCTCATTGCAAGGGTGGTCCCCAGTATAGTGAGTATATCTCTTCCCAATAAGGGAGTAGGACACTCAGAGACCACCAGAAACTGGTGGAAAATATTTGTCCATCCCAGCAACAAGGAAGTTCTCTGGTGAATCCTTTAGTAGTTGTTTTTCCTATAGCACCCAAAATGGTACAGATTTGGGAGGAGAAGGCTCTGGAGTAAGAGGTCAGGACAGAATAGGTAGCCCCCGTGTCAACCGAGAAATTCTTGGACCTACCTGCCACATCCAGGTGCACCCTTGGCTCCAGCCCTGGGATGGTTATTTGTGACAGGCGGGCGCTGGCTGGAGTGGGCCGCTTAAGTCCTGTTAAACCATCATGAGGGAAGGCTTGGTGCTTGACCTTGAGGCTCTTCGGTCTGAGGGCAGAGTGCCGCCCAATGTCCCAGTTGATGGCATTTGTGGCAAGCCGTTCGAGGAGACTTGTCACGGTTCGGACACTCTTTGGCCCAATGCCCCACCTATCTACAGATTAGGTATTTGCCTCGTGCCTTGTCCTTCAAGGAATTGGAGTGTGCCATAGGGCTTCCCTAGAGGCGGCCAGCATCTGGGCAGGCCTTGTCTCTTTCCTTCTCTCCCTCTGCTGGGCCCTGGCCTCCTTCTCCTGTTCTCTGTTATAAAAGGTATCGGTGGCTGTCTGGACCATCTCATCTAAAGAGGCAACAGGGTCTTGCTACTGGAGCTGTTGTAACTTTATCCTGATGTCTGATGCACATTGGGACAGGAATTTGTCCTTTAAAATCACCTGTCCCTTGTAAGAGTCTAAGGTCAGATTGGTAAACTTTTGGAGGGCCTCTTTTAGCCTTTCCAGAAAGGCAATGGAGTTCTCATTGGGCTTCTGAGTTATTGCTGAGACTGGGCACAGTCCCACAAGTAATAGGCTTCCTTCTATTTCCATGGGTGGACTTCCTTAGGGGTGAGTCTTTCTGAAGCTCATCCTGCCCAGTACTGTTGCAACCTGAGAGCCAGGCCTCCCCAGGTCAGGGTGCAGATCCCCAGGCAGGCTGAGGCATGACAGCCTCCTGGAGATCAAATCCCTGGGCAAGTCGAGGCGTGATGGCCTCCCAAGAATCGGGTCTCTGGGCAGGTTGAGGCCTGACGACCTCCTGGGACCCCTGGACTGGCAGGACCCCTCAACCAGAACAGGCTGAGGCATGACAACACTTCGAGGACCAGATCCCTAGGCAGGTCAAGGCAGGTTGACCTACTGGGACCTCTGGACTGTAATTGAGCATCCACAAGGTCTCCAGCGTGACCTGTGCTGGGTAGGATTAAGGAGTTGTAACCTTAACTCATTGCATTTGTTCACCGCAGATGAGAATAGATACCCTGATGTAAAGCAATCTTAGCCTGTGCCCTGAGACTGGGAACCTGGTGAAACAGTCATAAGCCTTATCCTCTCACTGCTCTAAGGGATTGTAAGTCACTGATTTCCTCCCTTAGTCCTCCATAAGAGCAGGTTAGGGTGTTTCCAATGATAAACATTTCATTGTCATAGACCCACTTTAGGTAATAACAGAAGTAATGGCAAAGGAGTGGGTTATCTGGCCCTGTTAGGGGCATTAAAGTGTTTTAATAATAGGCTGGGTGGAGCAATGTCACCTACAAGCAGGCAGGATCCTGGCTGTAAGAGTTAGTAAGTGGCTTAAGAACAAATTGGTAAGAGACAACAGACCAGATGTTCCATAAAAGCGGAGTGGAGATGTGATCCAGGGGTATGTTTGTAACTTTAGGAGATAGGTGGTAAGGGTTTGGGCCCAAACGGCCTGCAGGGATGACTCCCAAGGAGGCAAACATTATCCCTGGAAGCCCAGCTGCCTTTGAAGGGATGCTGACAGATGGACTTCTAGCGGGCTCTGTGTGCCTGTTGCCCGCCCGAGCAGGTTCACTGGGAGATGCTGGTGTTGCATGTGTTGTAGGAAACACGGAAGATGAAGGCCTGAATATCTAGAGGGGTTGGATGTTATGCAGCATTTCCCTCCCGAGGGCCAACTGTTTTCTGGTTGTCCCTCCAGAAGACTGTGGAGGCAACATTGTGGGCCTGGACAGGGCTCAGGGAAAGAGCATGAAACAGGAGGGAAGGGGGCAGGGCACCACTTTTGAAAGAAGGACATAGCACAGGGCATAACATAAACTGATTAAAATCAGTTATGTCCAAGATGACAAGTCAAATTCAAGTAAACCTTAATCTGTAAGCTAAATGACACACCCAGAGGGGGCAGGACAGCTCCAAGTCACTGTCAGAAGACAGAGGAGTGGGTGGTTCCCCAATGGTTGTGATGATCTTCCCACTCATTAGCATATGAATTCACCCAGCTCCCCCAAACTAGCCAGACCACATTCCATGGCTCAACCATTTGCCCTCTGCAATGGCCCACACCCTGAGGGGTGTGCTCCTCTCTGAATCCTAACAAATCCATCTCTTACCTATCGCTGTGTCTTTCACTAAATATTTGCAATGAGACATCAGAGTTGAGCTTCATTAGGTCCTGAAGCCAGGCGTCCTGGGTTTTGGCCAGGCTCAATCCTTGGGAGAGAGAACTGAAGGAAAGGAGAAAAAAGCAGTGGGAAAAACATGCCAAGGAACACCCTTCATAGCCTGCCAGAAAATCTGCTAAATACCTGACCTGTGCTCACAGTTTTCATTGGCCTGGTCCTCGGAACAAAAAAGATTAAGGACAGAAGAACCCCCACTGGCTTGGGCAACAGCTCCTGGGGCTCAGCAGAGAGTGCCTGTGGGACATACCGAGGAGCAGCCTCTCCAGAGTCCCTCAAGGCGCCCACTGGCACTCTCCAGTTCGCCGCGGGTTCAAGGAAACAAGAAACGAGAGGTTGTAAAGGAATTAAGATTTCATTAGGCATATGTCCCTCTAACCACAGGAGCGAGGACCTCCTGCCTTAACCGGAGGCCTTCTGGAATCTGAGACTGAGCCTCGAGAGCTTTGTGCTGAGTTCGTTTTTCACTGTCCCAGTCTCCAGCACGATGGGCTTCTTGTCCCTTCCCCTGCGCTGGGTTTTCCTTGCGTTCTGCTTCCACCGTGGGAGATACCGCGAGTTGGGCTCCTGCTGAGCTTGGCCTCCTCCTTGCGGGGCTGCGCCGGGGTTGTTTCAGCCAGGTTACACCCGAGTCAGGGCACCATAGATGTCAGGCAAGTGTATGCCCCTCGGTTCTGTCTCGTCACAACAAAGATTTGAAGCGATGGACGTTAAAGTCCTGTGCGCGTCACAGCTCTCGGACAGTCCGTGTTATAGTTCTTGGACAGATCAGTTTTAGAAAATAAAGGAAAATACATCTTTGAGGTGTGAGGTCAAGCCTTCACGTCAAAAGACGTGAAGAGAAGAGAGAGAGAATGAGCCCCAGGCAGGAGAAAGAGAGACCCCCGGCCTTTGGCTCCTCTTTTTGTATATTCCCCACCCCACCTGCCCTGGTCCTGGCCTTTGTAAAGTGGGCTAGCCAGGAGTGCTGTCTGTTCTACCTGAGGTCCCCACTCCGGTCCTCGACCTTCCTTTGTTCTCTTTTCGCGGGCTTTTCCCTTCCTCGTCTTTAAGCCACTGCCATGCTGGACTCCTGTTTCCTAGTCTAACTACCTAACTAGAGGAAATAGGCTGCAAGTGGCAGACATTCTTTCTCTCTCTCTCAAGCTGCAGGAGGAAGCAAACTAGTGTTATCTTTTTTCCTCTTCTCGACACAAATTTAAAAAGAGGTTTCTCTTAAAATTCTGTGTTGCCATAATGACACCTGGTTCCACCTGAAATTAACTTTTCTCTAACCTTGAGCTAACCAGTGCATTTTTCTTATGGAAACATTTGTCTTAAGCTATGTTAATATACTATGTATTTACCCTAGACCCTGTCTCCAAGTTGGTTCCACCTAAGACTCAAATCCGACTTGACAAACCAGTATGTTATACTCACACCTTGTTCTCTAATCTATGTTAAGGAAGCCATATATTTGCATGGACATCTGCCTTTCTTCAAGCTTCATGTCAATCGTTTTATGGCCCAGGATGACTCACCTGCTGCCAATGTTATCTCAGCGCACGTTGTGGGTGAGGGGCCTGGTGCCATTCTCTGAGTTTGGAGACATTTCCTTTCTTTAATTAGCAGCCTGCTAGTAGCTGTATAACATCCGGCTAAAGACTAGCAGGGGGCACTCTTCCTGCCCCCTTCTGATGTCTATGTCAGAAGTTTTCTTTTTCTCTTTTATACTTTAATAAAACTTTATCACACAAAAGCTCTGAGCGATCATGCCTCATCTCTGGCCCCAGGTTGAATTCTTCTCTGGAGGCCAAGAATCCCAGCATCTTTCGTGGTTCAGCAACAACCTTTCAACTTTAAAGTTTTATTGGAAACTTGACTCCTATATCCTTATGTAACACCTCTCTTAATCACTGACAATTTTCCTTATTCTGAACTCTCCTCTGAAATTAATATAGCTACTCCAGCTTTCTTTTTATTAGTGTTATCATGGTATGTCTTTTCTCCATATGGGCTCTCCAGAGAACTCAGATGGTAAAGAATCCTCCTGCAATGCAGGAGACCCCGGTTTGATTCCTGGGTCAGGAAGATCCTCTGGAGAAGGGATAGGTTACCCACTCCAGTATTCTTGGGTTTCCCTGATGGCTCAGATGGTAAGGAATTTGCCTGAAATGGGGGAGACCTGGGTTTGATCCCTAGGTCGGAAATATCCCCTGGAGGAATGTAACCCACTCCAGTATTCTTTCCAGGGGAATCCCCATGGACAGAGGAACCTGGCGGGCTACAGTCCATGGTGTCGCAAGAGTCAGACACAACTGAGCAACTAAGCACAGTACAGACCTCTCTGAATGGGCAAAATGTATGAAGAAATTTGTGTTGTCCATGAATTCTCACCAAAGAGTGACCTCTGCAAAGGAATATACTAATAACCAAGTGGACAGGACGACCCATTCTATGGACATCAGCCAGCCTCTCTCCGCAGCAACTTCTGTCATCTCTCGATGCGCTGATGAATAAAATGGCCAAGGTCGCAGGGATGGAGGTTTTGCACGGGCTCAGCAACGTGGACTCCCATTCTCCAAGGCTGACACACTATGGCACCTCTGAATGCCCAACCTGGCAGCCGCAGAGGCCGACGCTGATACAGCGCCCTTCCTCCAGGTGATCAGCCAGCTCTCTGGTGGCAGGGTAGTTACATCAGACCACTCCCACCTGGATATGGGTTTGCCTTCCTTGCATGCAGTGTTTCTGCCCAAACTACCTTCCATGAACCTACAAAATGCTTCACCCACTATAACAGGATTTTTATATAGCATTGTTTCTGATCAAGGAGCTCACTTTAGAGCAAAAGGAGTGCAGTTATGGGCCCATGCTCACCAGGCTTACATATATGCTAAAACCTTGATTCTGGATTTCCTAGCCGCCAGCACTGTGAGAAAATGAATTTCTGTTATTTAAACCACCCAGTCTGTGATTTTTCATCATGGCAGCCTGAGGTGACAAAGCCAACCACTAATTTTCATGAGAGTTATAAACTGAATATTAGGTTAAATTATTTTCCTATATTGTATTCAATTACTGAAAAAACGCTTCCCACTGAGTTGGAGTGGCATCTTTGTTATAAATCAGGTCACTGTATATGTATAAATCCTCTTTTTTTACCCTTTATTTCCTTTGGTATTATGTGTATTTCTTTATCAATATGTCAATTGCTATGAATTTACATTAAGACTTAAAATCTGTTAGTGTAAGTCCTCAGGTTTGTTCTTGTTTTTCAAATATTTTTGGATTCTAAGTCCTTTGCATTTCCTTACTGAATTTAGAATCAGCCTGTCAGTTTCCACCAAGAATAAAAACCTCCTGAGATTTTTTAAAAAACTGGGGCTGGATTGCGTTTTTAGGTTATTTGGGGGAAAACTGACATCTTGATATTAATAATCTAATTCATGATCATGACAGAGTTCTCCATTTATTTAAGTCATCTTGAACTTTTCTCAGCAATGATTTGTAATTTTCTGTACAGAGGTCTTGAACACTTTCATTCCAAAATTAAGTGGGAAATGGTGTGTCACTATGTTAACAGTAATGTGAGAAGTCACTTCCTAAAAGCATTACATGTTTGTTGCTATATGTTAAGTTTTGAGGCTTCAAGTATCCATAGGCAGTACCAATGAATCATGTCAAATAGTTATTAAAAATCGTTAAGCATATGATTTAAAACAAGGGCCAATGAGAGTCAATTATTTTATTGTCTTCTAAACCTCTTTTGTATAGCTAAGGTAAGAACTTATTAGTGGTAAACAGATGATTGTATCCTATTCAGACGTGAAGCAAGCATATACACATGCCCAGAGGCATGTATGTGCACGCATACCACACACAGCAGTCCTTAGAAATTCAGAAATAATCTCTAGTGAAACTAACACAGGTCTGAATGGGTCACCCAGTTCTGAGAGTAAGTGCGTCTCAGTCGGTGCAGTAAGGCCTATATCATAATCGGCAGAAGGCTGCTTGAGGAGCTACTAGCTGTCAGGGCAAGGTGAACAAAAGTTAACCCTATCTCAGTAAGACAAAAAATGCCAAGTGAAGGGAAGCAACCTAATCATACGCTTTTTTTTTCCCATTAGATTTAGATTATGCAAATAGGATGAGAAAAAACTAATTCTTCTGAGTTAAAATAATAACGTTTATTATTACATGGCCAGCCAATAGTCTAAACGCTCAATATACATTGACTCATTTAATTTTTGCAACAACTACACTGGTTACTGTAAGTTCTACTTTACAGCGCCCAGACGTAGGACAAGAACTAGGAAGTGGGCTCCAGAGACTACACTCTGAAATGGGTGTTGTACCCAAAATCTAAAATGAGAAACTTCGGACCTTAACTTGAAAAACTAAAATCAACTCAAGAGAAATAATATATGCATATCTCATTCTTTTCTTGCAACCAAATTTTTATAGTTTCTTCCCCTTCCATTCTCAATTTACCCACATCTTTGCACAAATCTTCTGAGATATTTCATCAAAAATATTATATATTTAAATAAAACACCCTCTCCAAAATGTTGCCTTATATTGATATTCACTGTTAATCTCGCTCCTTCAAAATGTTCTGACGCACTTATAGGCACTGTATTATAGCTCTTACATGATCTTTCAGAACTATCTCCTTAGTTACTAAGAAAAATTCCATTCACTTTTCTACTAAAAATCAACATTATCTTTAGGGATAGTATGGTAGAGTTCGGCTTACTAAACAAGACAGCTTCAGACAAGAGGGAAATCTGTTTACAAAGGAATGGTTTGCATCGCTCTTTTGATGATTACAAGAAGAGAAGACAAAAATTAACTATCTATCAAAAATTAACTTTAGAATTGTTCTTGTCAGTGAAATTACTCAAGTCACAGATATATTCCTTCATGCATCCAGGGAGCTATAAAGGTGGGCAAAATATAGAAAGATGAACAAGTAAGAGGTCTATTTGGTAAATATGTTATAAGGACAAGTAAATCTGGATTTATTGCCAATGAGCCCCAAATCTCAGGCATCTCAGCACCAAAGAATCACAAGACCAAAAATACAAGGAAGTTGTGTCACACAGCGAAAGCATGGGCTTGCCACCCCAAACCACAGTGCAAGGAACAAGAGAAATATGAGTGGGAGGCTGGGCTTGGCCCGCGTTTCTGCGCTCACACTCTGAGGACCAGCAGCATGGCTCAGCCAGTCCTCGCCCAGACCGTAGTAAGAACCAGCATGTAACAGTGCTGGTGTGGTATGAAGCACTGGGTGTTATGGGCTAAACTCTTTTCCCCCAAAATTCATATGCCGAAGTCCTCAGTACCTCAGAACGTGGTTGTATTTGGATATAGGGCCCTGAAAGAGGTAATTAAGTAAGCCAAGGAGTGATGCCTCAGAAGAAACTAACCTCGCACACAACCTGACCTCAGATTTCTAGACCCCAGAATTGTGAGAAAAAAAATTACTGTTTCAACCATCCAGTTTGTGATACTTCAATGTGGCAACCCTAGCAAACTAATATACTGGTGTTGGTGTAAAGAGAAACTGCTACATTAAATCTGAGGGAAAGAAGATTTTAAATAAAAAGTGGCCCCAAAATTCAGAAGAAAAATACTAAGCAAAGTAAGTATAGGATCAGGAACACTCCAGTGAAGTAGGAGCCTCAAGAAAGCTCCTGGGCTAGGTCAGGTACTAACTAGAGTGCAAGCATTAACTTCTTCTTCCTAAGGAAGATGAGGGAACAGAAAAGCAGATCAACATCCATCTCCCTAGACTTAGCTGACAGAATTTAGTCCCTTTTACCCCTTATTGTTTTAAACTGTATTGAACACAATGGTATATGCTGGTGTATGGCCTGTGATTCAAACTTGCAATTCTAACTCATAATGCTTAATCATTTAACATTTAAAAGCACATATCCTTGATTGGCATTCAACTGATTTGGATGCTGAATCTTAAATCTTCACCCAAAAGCTGGCTATCCCTGTTTATTCATTTTCACTTCAGTTCAGTTCAGTCACTCAGTCGTGGACTGCAGCACGCCAGGCCTCCCTGTCCATTGCCAACTCCCAGAGCTTGCTCAAACTCATGTTCATCAAGTCAGTGATGCCATCCAACCATCTCATCCTCTGTCAACTCCTTCTCCCAGCTTCAATCTTTCCCAGCATCAGGGTCTTTGCAAATGAGTCAGTTCTTCCAATCAGGAGGCCAAAGTATTGGAATTTCAGCTTCAGCATCAGCTTCATTATTCATCTTAGTTGTTCAAGGTTCCCTTGTTGCCCTTTCACACTGTTCACAGGGTTCTCACTGCAAGAACACTACATCACCAGCTCAATGGACATGAATTTGTGCAAACTCCAAGAGAGGTGGAAGGCAGAGGAGCCTGGTGTGCTGCAGTCCTTGGGGTCACAGAGATTCAACTG
The DNA here is from genome assembly GCF_963930625.1 of Muntiacus reevesi. Lineage (NCBI taxonomy): Eukaryota > Metazoa > Chordata > Mammalia > Artiodactyla > Cervidae > Muntiacus > Muntiacus reevesi. Next base: position 284,721,125 of record NC_089249.1, read on the forward strand.
AACAACAACAGCTGCTACTAAGATTCCCTTAGTAGAGATCAACATAGAGTCTCTGCTGCTCTCTCTTCCTAGTAGCTTCTATGTCAGCACTTTTAGATTCCTGTCTCCAGTGGCCACAGGACTGGAAAAGGTCAGTTTTCATTCCAATCCCAAAGAAAGGCAATGCCAAAGAATGTTCAAACTGCCACACAATTGCACTCATTTCACACATTAGCAAAGTAATGCTGAAAATTCTCCAAGTCAGGCTTCAACCATCCATGTACCAAGAACTTCCAGATGTTCAAGCTGGATATAGAAAAGGCAGAGGAACCAGAGACCAGATTGCCAACATCTGCTGGATCATAAAAAAAGCAAAAGAATTCCAGAAAAACATCTGTTTCTGCTTTATTGACTATACCAAAGCCTTTGACTGTGTGGATCACAACAAACTGTGGAAAATCCTTCAAGAGATGGGAATACCAGACCACCTGACCTGCCGCCTGAGAAACCTGTATGTAGGTCAATAAGCAAGTTAGAATTGAACATGGAACAATGGACTGGTTCCAATTTGGGAAAGGAGTATGTCAAGGCTGTATATTGTCACCCTGCTTATTTAACTTATATGCAGAGTACATCATGAGAAATGCCAGGCTGGATGAAACAGAAGCTGGAATCAAGATTGCCAGGGGAAATATCAATAGTCTCAGATACGCAGATGACACCACCCTTATGGAAAAAAGGGAAGAAGAACTAAAGAACTTCTTGATGAAAGTGAAAGAAGAGAACAAAAAAGCTGGCTTATAATTCAACATTCAGAAAACTAAGATGATGGCATCTGGTCCCATCATTTCATGGCAAATAGATGAGGAAACAATGGAAACAGTGACAGACTTTATTTGTTTGGGCTCGAAAATCACTGCAGACAGTGATAGCAGCCATGTAATGAAAAGATGCTTGTTCCTTGGAAGAAAAGCTATGACCAACCTAGACAACATGCTAAAAACCAGAGTCATTATTTTGCCAACAAAGTCCATCTAGTCAAAGCTACAGTTTTTCCAGTAGTCATGTATGGATGTGAGAATTGGACACATCTCTCACATATAAAGTTGGACACACACATACAAAGAAAACTGAGTGCTGAAGGAATGATGCTTTTGAGCTGTGGTGTTGAAGACTCTTGAGAGTCCCTTGGACTGCAAAGAGATCTAACCAGTCCATCCTAAAGGAAATTAGTCCTGAGTGTTAATTGGAAGGACTGATGCTGAAGCTGAAACCGCAATACTTTGGCCACCTGATGCAAAGAACTGACTCATTTGAAAAGACCCTGATGCTGTGAAAGATTGAAGGTGGGAGAAGAAGGGGATGACAGAGTATGAGATGGTTGGTTGGCATCACCAACTTGATGGACATGAGTTTGAGCAAGCTCCAGAGTTGGTGATGGACAGGGAAGCCTGGTGTGCTATGGCCCATGGGGTCGCAAAGAGTCAGACATGCCTGAGTAACTGAACTGAACTTCAGTTACAGCTTTTGTTGTTGTTGTTCAGGGCTGTCATGTCCAGCTTTTTGGGATACAATGGACTGCAGCTTGCCTTGTTTACTTTTCCTTTGCCATCTCCTGGAGCTTGCTCAAACTCATGTCCTCTGAGACAGTAATGCCATGCAACTTCTGTTATCCCCTTCTCCTCCTGCTTTCTATCTTTTCCAGCATCAGGGTCCTTTCTAATGAGTCAACTCTTCCTATCAGGTGTCCAAAGTATTGGAGCTTCAGCTTCAGCATCAGTCCTTCCAAAGATTATTCAGAGTTGATTTCCTTTAAGATAGACTGGTTGGATCTCCTTGCAGTCCAAGGGACTTTCAAGAGTCTTCTCAGACACCACAGTTTGAAAGCATCAATTATTCAGTGCTCAGTTTTCTTTATGGTCCACCTCTCACATCCATACATGACTAGTGGAAAAACCATAGCTTTGACTACGTGGATCTTTGTCAGCAAAGTAATATCTCTTCTTTTTAATATAGTCTAGGTTTGTCACAGCTTTTCTTCCATGGAGTGAACGTCTTTTAATTTCATGGCTACAGTCACTATGTGGAGTGATTTTGATGTTCAAGAAAATAAAGTCTTTCATTGTTTCTATTGTTTCTCCATCTATATGCCATGAAGTGATGGGACCAGATGCCATGATCTTTATTTTTTTGTATGTTGAGTTTTAAGCCAGCTTTTTCACTCTCCTTTTTCACTTTCATTAAGAGGCTCTTTACTTCCTCTTTGCTTTCTGCCATAAGGGTGGTGACATCTGCATATCTGAGGATGTTATTTCTCTGGGTAATCTTAATTCCAGTTTGTGTTTCATCCAGCCCAATATTTCCAATGATGTATTCTGCACAGAATTTAAATAAACAGGGTGACAGTATGCAACCTTGATGTACTCCTTTCCCAATTTGGAACCAGTCTGTTTTTCCATATCCAGTTCTAACTGTTGCTTATTGACCAGCATACAGGTTTCTCAGGAGGCAGGTAAGGTTGCCTGGTACTCTCATCTCTTGAAGAATTTTACACAGTTTGTTTGGATCCACATAGTCAAAGGTTTAGCGTAGTCAATGAAGCAGAACTAGATGCTTTTCTAGAATTCTCTTGCTTCTTCTATGATCCAACAGATGTTGACAATTTGATCTCTGATTCCTCTGCCTTTTCTAAATCCAGCTTGTACACCTGGAAGTTCTCGGTTCTCATACTATTGAAGCCTAGTTTCGAAGATTTTGAGCATGACCTTGCTACTGTGTGAAATGAGTGCAACTGTGTAGCAGCTTGAGCATTCTCTGACATTGCCCTTCTTTGGGATTGGAATGAAAACTGACCTTTTCCAGTCCTGTGGCCAATGCTGCGTTTTCCAAAATTGCTGGCATATTGAATGCAGCATTTTAAGAGTATAAGCTTTTAGGATTTGAAATAGCTCAGCTGGAATTCCATCACCTCCACTAACTTTTGTCATAGTTTTGCTTCCTAAGCACATTTGACTTCACACTTCAGGTTGTCTGGCTGTAGGTAAGTGATCACATGATTGTTTAATTCAACAAACGTTAATTATCTTCACTACTTCGATAATGCTTTGATAGCATAGAAGCAGGCATGGATGCACACACATAAGTACACCCACACACACCACACACCTCACGATTGCAAAGCCCCAGACAAAATCAAATACATTTACAAGTATGTAGAGATTCCTACTGAAGGCACCTGGGTTAAAGACATCACCTGTTTGTCCCTTTGTCACATTTCAGAAGTCACCCTTTTCCTTGTCATTTCTGGCTGAACTACACAAAACAAAGAAATGTCCTTGTTTTCCCAAGCTACCCTGTTATTCAAGGATTCCAAATACTTCCCTTTAAAACTGAATTGAGCTGAAATAAATACTTCCTCACATTAATGTGATTGGAATTCACTTAAACCATCTATCAATGTAGTTGAAATTTAGCTTTTATTTAGGTTTAGTAGCTTTTTCTCAGGTTTCTCTGCTTAATCTGTGGTTGTTATTTCATCCTTTTACTTTTTATTATGCAAATAAATTGGTCTATTGAGTTGAGGCTTCCCTTGCAGTAATTTTTTTATACACCTGACATGTCTTTCCTCAAAGGATTTTCATTTCAGAGTGTTGAAATTAAATGTACTGGACTGCCTAGCTAGTCAGTGGCTATTTAAGACTTGTAAACAAATAGGTATATGAATACATATCACTCATCTATTATTCATATGGCTATTAAAGACTTGTAAACAAATAGGTATATGAATACATATCACTCATCTATTATTCATTCAGCAAACATTTATTTAATACCCCAACTATTCACCAAGTCCTGGGCTAATAATTAGGGATTCAACAGTTTACTATAGATATGTGTCAGCCTTCAAGGAGTTTAAAGTATTGCTAAAAATACGGAAAGTAAGTAAAAAATTATAGTAAGTGTGGAATTTATAGAAACAAAAGTTAAATCCACAAAACCAAGTATAATGTTCATTGCAAAATTACCTTTAGTATCAAAAAATAAAACATGCTAACAAGTTCAACAAGCTAAATGAAAGCATTAAATAACATTTGATATATCTAAGCTGTGACATACTCCACATCCAATAAAAACAATGGGATTAATCTATGTGTCCTGACTAGAAAAAATGTTCTTAGCATGTGCATATGTACAAGTTGAGATCTGATATAATCATATAATAATGGTTGCATTATTTCCATCAAGCTATGTATCATGAGGAATTTGGAGGTAGAGAAAACATATAAATCATTGAGAATAACTCATGATTTGACTGAACTGAGTAGAAGCCGTGAAATACATGGTCTGGTACCTAGGAAAGAATAACTGGAGAAGCCAACTACCTTATGACATTATTCCTCCAAGACTGATGATGTCAGTCAGATTAAGAAGTGTTTCTGTGTATACATACTCTCAAATGCTTAAATTGGGCAATAGCCCCTATGATTATATTTCAGTTAAGAAAGATGTATATAGAGTGAAATGCACAGATGATAATCATACAGTTCAGTGAGTTTTAACAAATATATTCACCTAAGGACCGAACATCACAGTCAAGGTATGGAACATTTTCTGCACTCTGGACATTTCTGTGATGCCCTCTTCTAGTCAAGTTCCTCAACTTACGACACTATAATAGCAATCCATGTACTATTCTACCACCAGAGGGCTTGTCCACAAGCATTATGTAAATGAACCACTCAATTTGTCCACTTTTGTGTCTACTTATTTCCCTCAGCATAGCATTTTTGTCATTCATAATGTGTGTATGAGTAGTTCGATTCCTTTTATTGCTGAAGAATATTTTATTACAACCAGTATTCTACAATTAGCTTATTCATTCTCCAAGCAAGGGCTATCTGAATAAAGTTGCTTGATATTTTTGTAAAAATAATATATACAAATATACATATTTTATTTATAGCCTTTGATGGTGTGGATCACAGCAAACTGTGAAATATTCTTAATGAGATGGGAATACCAGTCCACATTACTCTCTTCCTGAGAAACCTTTATGCAGGACAGGAAGCAACAGTTAGAACTTAAAACAAAAGACTGGTTCAAAACTGGGAAAGGAGTGAATCAAGGCTGTGTATTTGACACCCTGCTTATTTAACTTATATGCAGAGTACATCATGAGAAATGCTGGACTGGATGAAGCACAAGCTGGAGTCAAGACTGCTGGCAGAAATATCAACAGTTTCAGATATGCAGATGACACCACCCTTATGGCAGAAAGTGAAGAGGAACTAAAGAGCCTCTTGATGTAGGTGAAAGAGGAGAGTGAAAAAGTTTGCTTAAAACTCAACATTCAAAAAATAAAGATCATGGCATCCAGTCCTATCACTTAATGGCAAATAGATGGGGCAAAAGTGGAAATAGTGTCAGATTTCATTTTCTTGAGCTCCAAAATCAATGCAGATGGTGACTGCAGTCACAAAACTAAAAGACACTTGCTCCTTGGAAGAATAGCTATGACAAATCTAGACAGTGAGACATCACTTTGCTGACAAAGTTCTGTATAGTCAAAGCTATGGTTTTTCCAATAGTCATGTATGAATATGCGAGTTGGACTATAAAGAAGGCTGAGCAATGATCCTTTTGAACTGTGGTGTTGGAGAAGACTCTTGAGAGTCCTTTGGACTGCAAGGAGATCCAACCAGTCCATCCTGAAGGAAACCAACTATGAATATTCATTGGAAGGACAGGTGGTGAAATTGAAGTTCCAATACTTTGAGCACCTGATGCAAAGAGTTGACTCATTGGAAAAGAGCCTGATACTGCGAAAGATTGAGCAGAGGGAGAGAAGGGGGTGACAGAGGATGAGATGGTTGGATGGCATCACTGATTCAATGGACATGAGTTGTAGCAAACTCCGGGAGACAGTGAAGGACAGGGAAGCCTGGTGTGCTGCAATTCATGGGGTTTCAAAGAGCTGGACAGGACTTAACAACTAAACAACAACAACAACAACATATTAGATACCGAGCAAAAACTGCTTGGTTCCAGTAATACAAAAATTCCAGGGATCCATATCCTTAACAACATTTGACTCAGTCAAATTTTCCGTTTTTTTTTTTTTTTTTTTTTTTAAATTAAAGCCATTCTCGTCAATGTGCAGTGACATCTCGTGGTTCTAATTTTCATATCCCCAGTGACTACTGAGGACCCTTTGAAGTATTTATTGGTTTTTCAAATATTATATTTTATGAAGTGTCTGCTCAAAACCTCTGCTCATTTTCAAGCTGAGCTGCTGATTATTTTTAAGTTGCAAGAAATGTTTATATAGTTTGGATATAAGACCTTCATCAAATATATGTATTATGAATCCTTTCTGCTGGGATTTTTCATATCCTTAAGAGTGTCTTTTGATATGGAATAGTTTCTCAATTGAAGAAGTTCAATTTTATCCATTTATTTTTTATCTTTACTGTTTTTTGACCACTCCAAAATTGTGAAAACATTTTTTATTTTTCCCAGAACTTCTACACTTTGGCTTTCACATTAAGTCTATGGTGCCACAAAAATAGATTTTCATATATGGTATAAGGTAGTGATCAAGATTAATTTTAAAAATAATTTTAACAAATTTGACCAGTTTTTTCAGATATCATTTTCTGGCTAATTCAATTCTAAAAAGATATCCTTTCTGCACTGAACTGCATTGGCATCTCTGCCAGAAGTCAATTAACTCTGTATATTGAGATTCTGAACTCTATTCCATTGATCTCATTTCCTATACACTATCTTGATTACTGAAACTTCACAGTAACTCGTGATTTTAGATATTGTGAGTCCTTAAAATTTCTTATCCCTTTGCAAGATCAATTTGACTGGTCTACTTCTTATGCATACCCTTTACATTTAAAAACTAGCTTGCCAACTTACAAAAAAAAAAAAAAAGTGTTTAATGAGATTTCAATTGGGATTGTGTTCAGTTGATTGCTGAATTTTGAAGAACTGGCATCTTAATAAATTTGAGACTTCTTTTCTATGAACATGATATATCTTTCCACTTACTTAGAACCACTTTCATTTATCTCCATAAAGTTTTATAATTTTCAGTTTAGTGGAGTTGGATTTTGCTGTCATTGTTCAATTCATCCCTAAGTATTTTAAGTTTTCAGATAGTACAGGGCTGTGATCCTTGAGAGGAGAAGCACACAATCTAGCTTCATGTTTGCTCTAGTTTTCCATCTAAGGACCCTTTTAAGGCAAGAGTTTAGAGAGATAGAAACCTCTCTAAATGGTAGTTTTAAACAGTATTGAAACATTTTAAAAAATTTCTTCTATGACTGCTCTACACAAAATATTTCTTTGTTCTCTGGCTTATTTTGAGATTTTTCTCTTTATCTTTGATTTTCAGTAGTTTGTCTACAATGACCACATGTGTGATTTTCTATGCATTTATTCATATTAAGATTTTATGAGCTCTTTGGATTTTTAGGTTGGTATTGATCAACCTATTTGAGAACTTTGGGCTTCCCTGATAGCTCAGACAGTACAGAATCTGCTGGCAATGCAGGAGACCTGAGTTCGATCCCTGGACCAGGAAAATCCCTGGAGAAAGGTAGGCAACCCACTCCAGTATTCTTGCCTGGAGAATTCCATGGACAGAGGATCCTGGCGGGCTACAGTCCATGTGGCAAAGAGTGAACATGACTAGAGACTAACACTTGAGAACTTTGGGCCCATTATTTTGACAGTATTTTTGGCCTTATTTTCTGTATGTTCTTCTTATGGAACTAAAATTACACCTCTAGAAATTGCTTGATATTGTCTCACAATTCACTAGCCCTCTGTTAATTTCTTTCTCTTTTCTCTTTGGGTTAATTTCTATTGACCTATTCTAAGGTTCACTGATCTTTACTTCTGTAGCACATAATCTTTCTTTAAGTGCATCCAGTGAATTTTTAATTTGTTGGGGTCCTTTAATGGATCGGAAGCTTGTGGTACGGAGCCGACGATAAGAAAGTAAAACAGAGAGAGAGAGAGAGAGAGAGAGACTCGGGGCCCTAAGCTCTGATGGAGCAAAGGTGCTTTAATGATTTTCCTATGAGTATATATAGGCTGTGGTACAAGAAACTCCTTTCGGGAATGATAGAGATCAGAAAACCAAACGTACAGCAACCGTTACCAAGGGAACAAGGGGTTATGTCAGTCACAAGGTCAGGAGGCAATCCGTATCTCAAGAAAGGGGAGCAGACTAAGCAGTTTTGTCCTAAGGAGAATGTTTCCTAAAGGAGACCAAGCCTGCCTCACACAGTGACCTCAGCCCCTGGGAGCAGCGTGCTGTTCCGCCTGAAGAGGGACAAAGGGCTCATGAGAGACAGCACGCAGGAATCCTCCCGTCAAACATTCCCTGACAATTATTTTACATTTATTTTTTATTTCTGTAATTTTTATTCAGTTCTTTTTATTGTTTGAATTTCTGTATTAGAACTCTACAATTTAGTGCATTTTTTCTATACCATCCTTTAAATTCTTGAAAAGGTTAATATACCTGTTTGAAATTTCTGTATGCTAATTCCAGCATTAAGGTCATCTTAACTGCACCTACATTTACTGCTTTTAATCTTGGTCATGGGACCCTTTTTCCTGATATTTTGCATGTATAGTAATCTTATATATTATTACAGATAATGTGAGGTAGGTAGGGAATCTGGATTGATTTCCTCTATAGACAATATTGGTTTAGATCTGAAAAGTGGTTAAATTAATGGCTGGTCATCCTGCTTCCATGAAGATTGGCTTTGGGCATGTGGTCTTTTGTCTTATAGTACAATTATTTGAGGGTCACATTATGTTTTGAATAGTGCCCTTCCCAAATTTATATGTTGAAGCCCAATCTCTAGCGTGACTGTGTTTGGGGATAGAGACTTTTAAGATGCAAATAAGATTAAATGAGGTCATAAAAGTGAGGTTGTCATCTAATAGTACTAGTGTGGTTATAAGAAATGGAAGAGACAAGGCTTGTGTGTATACAGAGGAATGACTTTGTGAAGACACAAGTCAGCCATCCATAAGTTGGAAAGAGGGTTTCACCAGAAACCAATCCTGCAGGCATATTGAGCTTGGACTTCCAGCCTCCAAAACTCTCACATCCATACATGACCACTGGAAAAACCACAGCCTTGACTAGATGGACCTTTGTTTGCAAAGTGATGTCTCTGCTTTTTAAGATGCTACCAACAGGTCTTAGTTGTGATGTGCGTATCACCACGACTACGATCTGTCGGAGAGGTCCTCGATAAATAAACCTTAAATCTAATAAAGAAAACAAAGAACTGTAATCTTTGAGTATTTAAAAAAAAATTTTAAGTTATAAAGTAAAGCTAACTTGTAAGCCCATCTGTTCATAGTGGAGCCAAAAGAAACATTTAATTAACTAAAACAGTGAAAGTGATGATTCACATCTAAGAAGTGATTCATATCTAAGAAGTGATTCATATCTTCCTCTCTAAAAGGAATTTTAACAACAATGAGGTAAGGGATATATTGAAATGCATGCAGAAGTTTCAACAGGTTCAAATTATTCTGATAAAGGTATGTGCTTACTTTCTCAGGGAAGTGGTTGTGGGGAAAAACATCAGAAGCTTAATGCCACTAATGTCTGGCTTGTGACATACCGCTGTGTCATGATTAGCTTCTTCTTTCAGAAATATCAGGTCTAGTACCTTAGAGAGCTTCAGGATTGATGGTTTTACCATTGAGTTCTGAGGAATCCTAGAGCTCTGCAGCTGTACTTTAGAGGTTGAGTGTTAGGGTCCTTCATATGATTTCAGTTAAAGAAGGAAGACAGGGAGGGCAGGAAAGAGGAAGGGAGGGAGGGAGGTTGATTGAGAGAATTATTGCTCTTGGAAAACTGTGATATGATCTGATTTAATAATAGCAACACCAACATTGTTATAGTTGTCAAGAACTTAAATACATTCTCAAAAAATTCTATGGGGACAATCTTATCCTCTTTTTATACATGAAGATATTAAGACTCTGACTGTCCAAGTTGCGAAATCAGAGCTGAGCTAGGATTAAAATAAGCATGTCTGATTTTGATATCTGTTCCCTTTCCAACAAGCTACACTGCCCTGGTTATAGTGGCTTTCATGGGAGGTAGACGGAATAATGTAAATCAGCAGGGAAGAAGCTTATTAAGGAATGCTCTTGGAGTCACCATTTGTGAAGAATGAAGCAAAACAGGGAAGAGGGGAGAAGCTGGGTTGGAATGAAGTCACAGTAATGCCTCAGATGACCTTGAAACATCAGGTGACATTGGAATGGCCCATTAGACTTGTCTGGATTGTAGTAAGAGGGTTCAGCCTCTTACTCATGTGTCAATAAGTCAATGAAAATGGTCTGCCCTGAGAAGGGGACTTGAACTTGGGCAAGGCACCTCTCTTCAGAGAGGCAACTTCCAAAGAGGGCTGAAGGCTGAGCTGTCGTTCAGCAACATTACAAGGAGCCTGGGGAAGAAGTCCTTCCCTGGGAAGGGGCTCTGGGTAGCCCAGCAGAGCAGTACTGCATGCTATTTCCTCAAGGTACTCGTCTCCAAATGCAAGGTCAGCAAAGAGAAGTCTCTGTCAGGAGTAAAACAGGCTCTATTCAGAACAAAAAGCATGTGAGATCTAAAAGAATTTAATTGTCTTTATATAGAAAAAGGAAGCTTCAGAGGCCATACCCACATGGGAGGTAACAGTTTGAAAAAAATAATTGGTTTTTAAAAAATTCCTAGTAGAGAAAGCTTACTGAAAAAAAAATTATGCCTAGGCACTTTTTAAAGTCTTTTAAGTAAGTAAAATAATACAAAACACCTGTGTACTCATCACCTAGCCCTGTTAATTTGAAATATTTTGTTCTTTACACTAAATATTTAAACTAAATATTCAAACAAATAGACAGTTGGATCAACTCGTATATCCCTCCAAGACTCCACGTTGCTCTTTGCTTTAGTATAATTTTTGTAAACATTGGCGCCCTCAGCAAAGCTTCTGTGCTTATGGTTTACTGAAAATTGCAATCCTACAGCAGGCAGAGCAAAGGAAACAGGGCCATGGGCCTGGCGTGGAGGAAAGGCTCTTACGGAATATTTTCGTCTTGCCCCCAAATACTTTTAGAAATCTTCTGAATCTGTAGTTATATCCCATTTTCATTTCCATTATGATTTGTGCTCTTTTTCTTTTTAAACTTTTCTTGGTTCATAGAGTAGGAAATCTGTCAATTTTATTAGTCCCAATCAAAGAGCACATGGCTGGCTTGACATTCTTTAGCTTATCTTTTTACTCTCATTAATTTATGCTGATTATTCTTATTCCTTTGAAAAATTTTTGTTTTACTTTGTTTTTCACTTTTAACTTCTTGAGTTGAATGCTACTAATTTTAAGAGTTCTTTTCTACCATGAAATTTAAAGCTATAAATGTTCTTCTATATACAGCTATAGCTGCACTTCACACTTCTTCATGTGTATTATCTTAACTATGACCCAAGGCATTTTAAAACGTTTTTGCACTTGCAGAGAGTTCACTTAAACTATCACAATCATTCTGTATAAGGCTTTTCTCTTTATTATTATTTTGTGGCTTTCAATTTTACTCCTCACTCCAGCCACTTCTCCCTAAGGCATCCACTCTAGTGTGTTGATATTTGTCTTTCAATATGAATATATCTTTGGACACACTGTTTGTCATTACAGTTTTATTTTACATAGCTGGTTGTCACTCTGTCATGTCTCTTTGTGACTCCAAGAGCTGTAGCATGGCAGATTTCCCTGTCCTTTACTATCTCCTGGAGTTTGTTCAAATTCATGTCGAGTCAATGATGCCACCCAACCATCTCATCCTCTGTTGCCTCCTTCTCCCCTTGCCCTCAGTTTTCCCCGCATCAGGGTCTTTTCCAGTGAGTTGGCTCTTCACATCTGGTGCTTTCCAATATGCTGTCTAGGTTTGTCATAGCTTTTCTTCTAAGGAGCAATTGTCTTTTAATTTCCTGTCTGCAGTCACTATCTGCAGTGATTTAGGAGCCCAAGAAAGTCTCACTGTTTCCATTGTTTCTCCATCTATTTGCCATGAAGTGATGGGACCAGATGCCATAATCTTAGTTTTCTGAATGTTGAGTTTTAAGCCAAATTGTTCACTCTCCTCTTTCACCTTCATTAACAGGTTCTTTAGTTCCTCTTTGCTTTCTGCTATTAGGATGGTGTCATTCTGCATATCTGAGTTTGTTGATAATTCTCCCAGCAATCTTGACTCCAACTTGTGTTTTTATCCAGCCCAGCATTTCACATGATGTACTTGGCAAAGAAGTTAAATAAGCAGCATGACAGTATACAGCCTTGATGGACTTCTTTCCTGATTTGCATCAGTCTGTTGCTCCATGCTCAGTTCTGGCTGTTGCTTCTTGCCCTGCATGCAGGTTTCTCAGGAGGCAGGTCAGGTCGTCTGCTATTCCCGTCTCTGTAAGCATTTTCCAGTTTGCTGTGTGACCCACACAGTCGAAGGCTTTAGTGCAGGCAATGAAACAGGAGTAGATGTTTTTTTCTGGAGTTCTTTTGCTTTTTCTATGATCCAATGGATGTTGGCAATTTGATCTCTGGTTCCTGTGCCTTTTCTAAATCCAGCTTGTACATCTGGAAGTTCTTCGTTCAAATGCTATTAAAGTCTAGCTTGAAAGATTTTGAGCATTACCTTGCTAGCTGGCTCAGATGGTAAAGAATGTGCCTGCAATGCAGGAGAACTGGGTTTGAGCCCTGGGTCAGGAAGATCCCCTGGAGAAGGGAATGACTACCCACTCCAGTATTCTTGCCTGGAGAATTCCACGCACAGAAGGGCCTGTTGAGCTACAGTCCATGGGTCCCAAAAAGTTCAACAAGACATAGGTGGTACTCTATCAATCCTATTCTCTTTTTTTGTTTTTGTTTTTTCTCATATCTTGTTTTTAAGATCTCTGTAAGGTGTTTTGTGAGCATCCAGTTAATTTTTTTATCCTAAGGAATGTGTCTACCACATATTATTTAACTATAAAATTATTTAGGCTTAAAATGAAGGCAACTAGATTTCTTTCAACTTTCCACTACTATGGGTGTATAGAAGTAGTGCACTGATAAGATTTGTGCTGATTAGAAAAAATGATAAATGTAAAATGCTTAGAGTTGCCTGCTACCCTGTAAGCACAAAGTGAATGGCAACTATTAATATTACTCTTCTTTTAAGCTGAAAAATGTTTTCAACAGACCTTCCAAGCTTTCATAACCAAATGTGCCTGTAGTTGAGAAAGAAGTGGAGAGCAACATGAAGAATTACATCCTGAGCACTCCCCAACTCTGTACTGAAGTTTCTTCTCCTCCAAGACGTTGAGCTTCAGATGGGCCCAGGGCATACCATGCTACATCTTGCAGCCCACGTTTGAGTTAATTCCCTGTCAGGAAGTCATGCTCCTTTCTGATTTTAGAGAAGAAGGAACTAGACTCTCTTCAAACAGGTTGCTACAGATCCTCCCCTGGCAGCCAGATTGTAGGCATCCAGGCTGCTGCTGAGCTAACCAAGAGTACACCAGAGAACTAGCAAGAAACAATATGAGGGAAATAATTAGCAAGAATAGTCAATGTGATAATGCAAAAGGAATATCGATTCCATATAGGCCACTCTTAGCTTCCAAAATCCTTTAGAAATTCTGCTGCCTACAAACATATTACACAAAATATAATGAAATAAGCAGTGGATTGATAGGGTGAATCTGCTGTGTTCCCTGGGGCTCTGGAACCTCAGTGGTGTGATCTCTGACACTTCACATGCCTCCTTTGGCTCACAGTTTCCGTATTAGTGGCATGAAGACTTTAGATAAGATTTTCTCTATCTTCCTCAGTCTCAGCTTTTCTTTATTTTAAGGAAATATGTTTTATGACCCATACTTATTAAAGTGATGTCTTTCTTCTTGCTTTCAATTAACATTTTTCTATTAAAATTGAAAGAAGAGATGAAAGGATGGTCACAGATGGATGCAGATAAATAATGGTCAGCTAACACATGGTGAAGCCCAAATCAGTCCAAAAACACTTCTTATGCAGGATTTATATCTCAGAATGTGGAGATGGATGAAAAATTTTAGATCATCTAGTCTAACCTCTTTATCTTACAAGTGGAAAGAATATCAGGTGTGAAGCAATGAAAATAGTGGCTTTATAATAACTGGTTAGTTAGACAAAGGACAGCATGAAACTCCAGGTTATCTGAATGCCTAGCTGTAGCATTACTGCACTATCTCTGGGAAGGAGTCAATATCAGATCTGTGTTGAATACCAAGATGACTCAGACTAGCTTACCTTTTAGGGGGAGAATGAATCAGATTAGACAGTACCTTCTCATGTTCCCCAGGAGAATATGCAAATTCTACAAACTTTCTGAAGGGCTATCACTCCTTATCTATTAGAAATCAAAACACCCATACCTTATGACCAAGCATAATGTATCTACCCTACTAGCTACCTACCCTACAGAAAAACCAGCATATGTCGACAGAGACTTGCATAAGATTGTTTGAGTATAGCTTCATTTCTAAGAGCCAAATTGGAAAGAACATCCTAGCTTTGAGTTTTGGTGATATCAGAGGAGGACAAATCAGTGGAAGGCGAATTAAAAATCAATTCATCTATTTTTATGATCACATTTAACAGGATGTGCTGACTGATGAGATAAAGGTGGGGGAATCCCAGATCTCAAGCATCTTTGACTGAACACACTTGGGAGAATGGAGTTGCTATTTACTGAGATGCAGAAATCTGTGGTTAGACCTCATTTGAAATCTGTGGTAGTAGAAGGGAGGAATCAAGAGCTAGCTTTTGGACGAGATAAATCTGTGATGCCCGTTTTATATATATGCATAGGGATGTCAAGTGGATGAGTCTGGAGTTCAAAAGAGAAATCTAGGCTAGTGACATAAATTGGGAAATAATGTACAAAAATTATTTTTTTTACACCTGAGTCAGATGAGTGCATCTAGGAGTAAATGTAGAGTCTCAGAATTTAGAGGACAGAAATATAGAGAAGTCAAGCAGGGAGGAAACACAGGTAGCAGTCAGGAAAAGTGCAAATTCAGGAGAAGTGATTATCTTGGGAGCCAAGTGCAGAATGAGGTACAAAAAGCGAGTGGTCAAGCATGTTAAATCTTAAAAATGTTATTCAATGCTGTGTCAAATTTCAAAAACCACTTTTATGTTGGTTTTAGGTCAAAAAAAATTGTTTTAAGTTCTAGTATGAGTAAAGAATCTGAAAAATCTAAAACATTAAGTAGGGGAACCAATCCATGTGGCCCATGGTCTCAGCAATTTCCCTCCTCACAAAGCAAACTCTGTTGCTGGGACTTATTAGGGCACTTAGAAAATTCAGAACATATTATGAAGACAAGAAAAACATTCTTTTCATAGGTTTTCATATAATTCTAGTAATCATAGATTAGACTTAAGTTTCCAGTTTAGTTTTTCAGAATGGTTATATGAATGAATTACTGACATGAGTAAACATGCTTCTTAGATACTTGGGTGAAATTTGATTATCAGGAGCTACAGAGACATTTTTGAAAGCCTTCCAATTTACCTGAATTTGACGTGCATTTACACATGTCAGTAGGTAGTCAGTCTGTACTTTTTTTAAGATTATGATCTTATGCCAGCTACTCAGACTCTGATGCTGGGAAAGAGTGAAGCCAAAGGAGAAATAGGCGGCAGGGGATGAGATGGTTGGATAGCACCACTGAGTCAATGAACATGAATTTGAACAAACCCTGGGAGATAATGAAGGACAGGAAATCATGGCATGCTACAGTCCATGGGGGTCACAGAGTCAGACACGATTTAGTGAACAACAACCAACTACTCATTTGCAATGAAGCTTAATAGCTCTGTAAATTCTTATTCTCCAACTCTAGCTCGATTCTTGATGCTAGCTAAGAATCTTTCCCGGTTTCCCAAGTAAGTTATTGCTTCCATTTTGGTAGTCTCCATCAAATTCCTTGATACCTCCTCTATTACTTCTCAAAATTAATAAAAGTCATATTATGCAAACTTCTTTCCCTACTGGATCTATGCAAGTACTTCCATGCATACCACCCATTCTTCTTTTCCTCCTGCTTATGGAAATGGTCTCCCTCTTCTCTATAAGGTGTCCTCTGACAACTATATTCTGAATGCCCTCTCACTCAGACACCTCATCTACCGACTGTTACTTTTCTTTCCTGTGTCTTCAACCTTTCCTCTTTATTGGTTTGGTTATGTTTCTATCATCTTAAAACAAAACACAAAACCAAATCTGTCCGTGACTCTGCACTCTCCTCTAGCGACTTCCCCATCATTCTCCTTTCTTCTCAGACAAGATTATTATCAACAATGATTCTCCAAACCACCTGCCCCTCAATCATACAGCCCAAATCTGCTCCTGCTACCCTACTGAAACTTGTTTTGATGAAACACCCATGACTTCTTTATTCCTAAACCCAATGGACATTTTCTCTTAACATAATTGAATCCTTTAGACCACTTTATATTTTTCAATGAAATATTTCCATCCTTTGTCTTCTGTGACATTGCACTCATGTCTCTAGTTTGCTTCCTATTTATTTGGCCATTTCTTCTCCATTTCTATGCTGTCTGCCTTCCCTTTAAATATCTGTCTTCCTGAGAAGCATCACTCAAGCCTGCCTTCCTTTTGTATGCCATACATTCTTCCTGGGAAGTATCATCCACTTTTGTGGTTTCAGTTATGATGCCACAGTGCCATTTATCTTTCAGGCAAAACCACACTAAAATCATAACTACTACCACTAGTAATAGAGTACAAACATTGTGGGGAAAGTGCTGAATTAAAAGATAAGAGACCATGATTGGCCATAAAAATAACAACCTGATAGCCTGGACAGTTTGGGGCTCTTTTCAAACTGTGCATCTGTTATTTCCACTCTACTTATTGTCACAGCTGCCATCATTTTGTATCGACAAGAATGGGAGCGGTGGACTACATTCAGGACTTTGCAGTGTAATATGTAGTTATCATTGTCCTGCAACGCAATCCTAATCTTCACATCTGTTGATTCTTCGTGGTCCCTCTCAGATGCAGTTTTTCACTTCTGCTCATATAAGGAACGGCTTCTTCATTTGCTTTATGCCTCCAAACTCTCTGGTCTACTGATGTCTACACTTCCTGTTAATTCTATTGTGACTTTGTTTCCTCCAGTGCATTTTCATGCCTCTTGCAGTGAGATTCGGTGGGGAGGATCAATAAAAGTGTGTGCTCCATGCGTCGTGAAGAACTAGAATCCAAAGAAATGTCTTTTCAAGGACATAGACACTTAACTGTTTCAGGAAAGCATTTGCTTAGGGTTCCTTATTTTATCATTTGTTACTCAAAGTGGTCTATTAGGAAAACTTTGAAGTGCTATTTAAATTCTAAAAATCAATATCACATGATACTATATAGTAAGGCAAGTAGGATCATAAAAGACATCTAACCTGGTTCATCATTTTTAGGTTCTGCTCTTTTCTTTACAAGTAAAAAATAGCATGAGTAGCTCTATGTTCTTGATTTTTGTATTTTTAGTTGAAGGTCACATCAAAATGTTATGACATTCTAATTTTTTACTAGATTCCAGTGCAATTTGGGCAAAGAAGTCCAAATCAGAAAATGAAACTACCAAATAACTCACATTAAATAGGTAACATTCCATTCAGTTCCTTACAGGAATGTAGAATGGAGTCAAATTTGAATGTATGAATGCTTAACAGGAAACAGTATAAAATGCATTCCTTTACCTGATTATGGTAGAGAAGTCATTTGGAATTTTTTTTTTTTATTTTGGAATTTATTTTATTGAATATCAGTCAGATTTATTTGAGCTTACTGAAACTATCAGTTAATCTTCCAGTTATTTGAACCCTTTCAAAGTGCTATCAGAGGCCCATAATTGATCTATAAGAATAATACAGGAATGAAGTAATTTAAATAGATAAACTTTGATGTAGGTTAGGAAATTTAGCCCACATCACTATTGCTGTTGTTCAGTTGCTGAGTCATGTCTGACTCTCTGCAACTCCATGGACTGCAGCATGCCAGGCTCCTCTGTCCTCCACTATCTCCTAAAATTTCCTCAAATTCATGTCCATTGAGTCAGTGGTGCTATCCAACCATCTTATCCTCTGTTGCCCCCTTCTCCTTTTGCTTTCAATTTTTCCCAGCATGAAGGTTTTTTCCAATGAGTCAGCTCTTCACATCAAGTGGCCAAACCTTCAGCATCAGTCCTTCCAATGAAAATCAGGGTTGATTTCCTTACAGATTGACTGGTTTGATCTCCCTTCAGTCCAAGGGACTCTCAAGCGTCTTCTCCAGCAGCACAATTCGAAAGCATCAGTTCTTTGGTGCTCAGCCTTTGGTGCTCAGCTTTTTTTATGGACCAACTCTCACATCCATACATGACTACTGGAAAAACCATAGCTTTGACTATACAGGCCTTTGTTGACAAAGTGATATCTTTGCTTTTTAATGCACTGTCTTGGTTCATCATAGCTTTCCTTTCAAGGAGTGTCTTCATTTCATAACTGCACTCTCCATCCACAGTGATTTTGGAGTCTAAGAAAATAAAATCTGTCGCTGCTTCCACCTTTTATTTGCCACTTTTTTTTTCATATTACTATAGTCTTAGAAATTTTAACACTTATTTGTCCATTATAACCTAAAAGTTCTAAAAATGATTATTACTTTCCTTCTGCCTTAATCAAGTCAATTTTAGACAGTAAATACAGCTTTATCCACCAACAAAAATATGATATCTTTAAGCAACTTGAGCAACCCAATTTACCATGTAAGAAAAGTGCCTGACTTTAACTTTTCTCGAGTAAGACAAAGATCAAAACTGCTATTAAAAGACAAAGACTATGATAAATAATAATTAATATAATAGAATTAAAAACAAGTGATAATTTTTACTAAAAAAATAAGCATATTTGTTGTGAGTTCTGCCTGAATCCATAGACTAAACTGCCTGGTTCTGAACCTCAAATTTGCCATTACTAGTTGTGTGTCCTTAGGTAAATTTCTTAACATTTTCCTGCCTCAGTACCCTCATCTATTAAATGGGGATAATATAATAAAAATACCTAAGCCCTAGGGCTGTTGTGATGACTGCATGAGCTAATAAAGGAAGCAGTTAAAATAAGGTCTGGAATGGTGAGGAGTGCACAGTAAATATTAGCTGATTATCATGACGCTATAGTGATGAAGACGTTATTAAATTTAAATGTTATGAAATGTTACAGTTTTAAATGTTGAGCATATTAATAGAATCTTAAAGATTTAGATATGTTTTGTGGATCTGATATTGAAGAGTTGAAAATAAAGTTGATCATGACACAAGTACCCATGAATTCAGATGTGGACTATGGGTATTATGTAGGCAACCACTGACCTTTCATTACACTGATCACATCCCAGGCTGGGAAATGTTAGTTTTTTTAATTGATTCAAAATACCTCATTTTCTTTGGCCATTTGGCTGCCACTTTAATTTGGGGAGAATGAGAAAAACTTCTGCAAAGAATATACTGTGTAAAAGCAAACTTGAAGATAACGTGGGTTTTCTGGACTATTTAAGTTCAAACCTCAATATCTCTATTTCATATAAATAAGCTGAGGCTGTGAATTATACTGATCCCACTCTGAGTATTAGTAGTCTTAGAAATACTAGTGTTTGCTTAGAAAGTTATCTTTCTAGAAGTGGCCATAAATTTAAATCCAATCTTTTTCTGGGAATGATGAAAAGCTGATGCTTTAAAACTTACAGATTATAAAATACTTGTGTTTTGGTACTGGGGATTACTCATTTAATGAGTATTAAGCATTTGGTTTGCGGCGCTGGAGCGGTGAGTAGCCGCTGCGCAGCACCGGAGCAAGAAGCGGGGAGAGGAGCCACCCCCAGTGCAAGGTCAGGAGCAGCAGCTGCGCTTTGCTGGATCAGCCGTGAAGAGATGCCCCACGTCCAAGGTAAGAGAAACCCCAGTAAGACGGTAGGTGCTGAGAGAGGGCATCAGAGGGCAGACAGACTGAAACCACAGTCACAGACAACTAGCCAACCTGATCACATGGACCACAGTCATGTCTAACTCAGTGAAACTATGAACCATGCTGTGTGGGGCCACCCAAGATGGATGGGCCATGGTGGAGAGGTCTGACAGAATGTGGTCCACTGGAGAAGGGAATGGCAACCCACTTCAGGTTCCTTGCCTTGAGAACCCCATGAACAGTATAAAAAGGCACAATGATAGGATACTGAAAGATGAACTCCCCAGGTAGGTAGGTGCCCAATATGCTACTGGAGATCATTGGAGAAATAACTCCACAAAGAATGAAGGGATGAAGCCAAAGCAAAAACAACACCCAGTTGTGGATGTGACTGGTGATAGAAGCAAGGTTTGATCCTGTAAAGAGCAATATTGCATAGGAACCTGGAATGTTAAGTCCATGAATCAAGGCAAATTGGAAGTGGTCAAACAGGAGATGGTAAGAGTGAACATTGACATTCTAGGACTCAGCGAACTAAAATGGAGTGGAATGGGTGAATTTAACTCAGATGACCACTACATCTACTACTGTGGTCAGGAATCCCTCAGAAGAAATGGAGTAGCCATCATAGTCAACAAAAGAGTCCGAAATGCAGTACTTGGATGCAATCTCAAAAATGACAGAATGATCTCTATTTGTTTCCAAGGCAAACCATTCAAGATCATGGTAATCCAAGTCTATGCCCCAACAAGTAATGCTAAAGAAGCTGAAGCTGAACGGTTCTATGAACACCTAGAAGACCTTCTAGAACTAACACCCAAAACAGATGTCCTTTTCATTATCGGGGTCTAGAATGCAAAAGTAGGAAGTCAAGAAACACCTGGAGTAACAGGCAAATTTGACCTTGGAGTACAGAATGAAGCAGGTGAAAGGCTAACAGAGTTCTGCCAAGAGAACGCACTGGTCATAGCAAACACCCTCTTCCAACAACACAAGTGAAAACTCTACACATGGACATCACCAGATGGTCGACACCAAAATCAGATTGATTATATTCTTTGCAGCCAAAGATGGAGAAGCTCCATACAGTCAGCAAAAACAAGACCAGGAGCTGACTGTGGCTCAGATCACAAACTCTTTCTTGCCAAATTCAGACTTAAATTGAAGAAAGTGGGGAAAGCCACTAGACCATTCAGTTATGACCTAGATCAAATCCCTTATGACTATACAGTGAAAGTGAGACATAGATTTAGGGACTAGATCTGATAGACAGAGTGCCTGATGAACTGTGGATGAAGGTTCATGACATTGTACAGGACACAGGAAGCAAGACCATCCTCAAGAAAAAGAAATACAAAAAAGCAAAATGGCTGTCTGAGGAGGCTTACAAACAGCTGTGAAAAGAAGAGAACTCAAAAGCAAAGGAGAAAAGGAAAGATGTTCCCATTTGAATGCAGAATTCCAAAGAATATCAAGGAGAGATAAGAAAGCCTTCCTCAGTGATCAGTGGAAAGAAATAGAGGAAAATGATAGAATGGGAAAGACTAGAGAACTCTTCAAGAAAATGAGAAATACCAGGGAAACATTTCATGCAAAGATGCCTCAATAAAGGACAGAAATGATATGGACCTAACAGAAGCAGAAGATATTAAGAAGAGGTGGCAAGAATACACAGAAGAACTGTACAAAAAAGATCTTCATGACCCAGATAATCACGATGGTGTGATCACTCACCTAGAGCCAGACATCCTGGAATGTGAAGTCAAGTGGGCCTTAGGAAGCTTCACTACAAACAAAGCTAGTGAGGGTGATGGAATTCCAGTTGAACTATTTCAAATCCTAAAAGATGATGCTGTGCAAGTGCTGAACCCAATATGCCAGCAAATTTGGAAAACTCAGCAGTCGCCACAGGACTGGAAAAGGTCAGTTTTCATTCCTATCCCTAAGAAAGGCAATGCCAAAGAATGCTCAAACTACCGCACAATTGCACTCATCTCACACACTTACAAAATAGTGCTCAAAATTCTCCAAGCCAGGCTTCAGCAATACATGAACCATGAACTTCCAGATGTTCAAGCTGGCTTTAGAAAAGACAGAGGAACCAGAAATCAAATTGCCAACATCTGCTGGATCATTGAGAAAACAAGAGAGTTCCAGAAAAACATCTATTTCTGCTTTATTGACTATGCCAAAGCCTTTGACTGTGTGGATCACAATAAACTGTGGAAAAGTCTGAAAGAGATGGGAATACCAGACCACCTGACCTGCCTCTTGAGAAATCTTTATGCAGTTTAGGAAGCAACAGTTAGAACTGGACATGGAACAACAGACTGGTTCCAAACAGGAAAAGGAGTATGTCAAGACTGTATATTTTCACCCTGCTTATTTAACTTATATACACAGTACATCATGTGGAATGCCAGGCTGAATAAAGCACAAGCTGGAATCAAGATGCTGGGAGAAATACCAGTAATCTCAGATATGCAGATGACACCACCCTTATGGCAGAAATTGAAGAACTAAAGAGCCTCTTGATGAAAATGAAAGAGGAGAGTGAAAAAGTTGGCTTAAAACTCAACATTCAGAAAGCTAAGATCATGGCATCTGGTCCAATCACTTAATGGCAAATAGATGGGCAAAAAGTGGAAACTGTGGCTGACTTTACTTTTTTGGGCTCCAAAATCACTGCAGATGGTGACTGCAGCCATGAAATTAAAGGGTGATTGCTTATTGGAAGGAAAGTTATGACCAATCTAGATAGCATTTTTAAAAAGAGAGACATTACTTTGCCAACAAAGGCCCGTCCAGTCAAGGCTATGGTTTTTCAAGTAGTCATGTATGGATGTGAGATTTGGACCATAAAGAAAGCTGAGTGCCGAGATAATGATGCTTTTGATCTGTGGTGTTGGAGAAGACTCTCGAAAGTCCCTTGGGTTGCAAGGAGATCCAACCAGTCCATCCTAAAGGAAATCAGTCCTTGGTGTTCTTTGGAAGAACTGATGTTGAAGCTGAAACTCCAATACTTTGGCCACCTGATACGAAGAGCTGACTCATTTGAAATGACCCTGATGCTGGGAATGATTGAGGGCAGGAGGATAAGGGGACGACAGAGGATAGGATGATTGGATGGCATCACCGACTTAATGGACATGAGCTTGAGTAAGCTCCAGGAGTTGGTAATGGATACTGAGGCCTGGCGTGCTGCAGTCCATGGGCTTGGAAAGAGTTGGCCATGACTGAGCAACTAAATAGAACGAAACTGAACTAAATTTTGCTTCCATGGTTTTTCAGGCATAGGAAGGTAATCTAAATGTTAGAGTCAGAGAAGGGTGAAATCAAGGATTGCCAAGGCCAGAGAGAAGAGGAATGAAGCTTGAGCTACACTTTAGAGAATGGGTAGGTAGTTGTAGAGATAGTTTACCCAATTGTAGAGACCCGGAGATGAAATGTGAGATCTTGAGACCAGAATAAGTAAAAGATCTGAGTACCTGACTACAAGGAACAGTGAGGTGCCTAGGGACAGTTTGGTATGGTGTCTACGTGAGATGATGTGTAGACACTGAGATTCTGGGTCTGATGCTACAGGCAAGTCAGAGCCACTCAAGGGATTAGAAAGATGAAATAAAACGTTTAAGACATTTCATTTAGTTAACCGAGTAAGCAAGAAACCAAGAATAAGAAGTCCAAGAATGAGAATCCTATAAAAAGAATGAAAACCTTAAAGTCTTTGTGTGGGCTACAAAGGGAAGGATAAAAAGGCTATAGGAGGAAATAGAGAAATGTGTTAGTTAACTAACTATTAAAGGAACTGCTGAGATTTGAGCAGGGTTGTTATTGACAGAAGTGGTACCATTTAGAAAGATTGTAAGATAGACAGTGAGCTCCATTTTAAATTAAATAAATTTTAGGTGATATCTTCTTGTTGAAATATGGATGTGCCGAAGACAAAAGATTTTTTTTTCTTATCCCGCTCAGCATGTATTAACAGCTTAAAGCTACAAGTATCAGAAGTACTTAGATAATATTTATTTTTAAAAGCTGATTTGGTAAAGTAATTAGCCTCCAACTAATAAAAATAAATGGAAAAAAATTTTTAAAAAGGAGATTAAAAAAGCTGATTTGAAGATTTTTCTTTGAATTGTGACATTCTGTCATTATGTGTATAACATAATTTGCATCATTTAAATAAATCTCATTTTGCATAAAAATTGAGTAGCTTGTAAATGAGTATACCACAAAGGAATCAAGCATTTAATTCCATATCTTATCAGATTGAGCTTCTTCCATACTCTTCATATGAGATAATTTCCAGGGACATCACAATTTACACCTACATTCAAGATTCTAAGGTTGCATTCTAACTACTTCACTTTTGACCATGAAAGAGTAACTAGTTAAGTGCTGGATTTAACTGTCTCACATAAACAATTATAAATTTGCCAAACAGTTCACTCAATAATTTATGTGAAATTCACTCAGTCGTGTCTGACTCTTTGGGACCTGCCAAGTTTCTCAGTCCATGAAATTCTCCTGGCAAGAATACTGGCATATGTAGCTGTTTCTTTCTCCAGGGGATCTTCCCAATCCAGGGATCAAACCCAGGTCTTCTGCAATGCAGGAGCCTCTGAGCCAGCAGGGAAGCCCACATAGTTATGACACGTCCCAACTGTCTAGACAAAGAACTGTTGCAATGACGCTGTTTGGATTCCAGATTGTTTTCTTGTAATACTTCTTAGGACATGGCTTTTAATAATTATGTCTCAACAAAAATCAGATAAGAAAGAAATTGGACTGTGAAGAGATTACAGTGGTAGCAGATTGTCAGACTCGATACAGTAGTAGAACTCTATGTAAAGTTCTCTTAAGAAGAAGCATCCTGTCCTCTTGCCAGCATGCTGATGCTATATATTACTAGTAGTCTAAATTTGTAGTACACAAGTCCTTTGATTTATTTTCTTTTTTGGCTGCACTGCAATTAGCTTAATAATGCTAAAGAATATAAATTATTGTCATACAAAAATGTAAATGAGAATCTAAAACTTGTCACTATATGTTAGGAAAACTTTCCAATAATTTCATGTCTAGACAACATATATCATAAATTGTTTGGTTAAGTAGACATAAATCTCACAGTGATGCAAAGAGTAAAATGCCATATGAAAAAAGTAAAAGAAAACTTGACAAATCTTTTCCCTTATTAACATTAAGGAATTTATGTGTGTGTGCATGCTCGGTTGTGTCCGACTCTTTGCAACCCCACAGACTGAAGCCCACCAGGCTCCTCTGTCCAAGGTATTTCCCAGGCAAAGGAATTCCTTCTCCAGGAAGGAATTGATGACTTATCCTAATATATTTGGAACTAAAGTTTTAAGGTCAAAACCATTAAGCCACTGCTTTAAAACTGTCTAATTAGAACAATTTAATCTGACCTTATGTAAGCGCTTAAGAATATACAAATTAGAATGTGATTTGCACCCATGTACATTCGGATCAGACAATATCTGGCCAATGCTAAGCTCCAGCGCATGGATGCACTTCCTGATGACAGCTTTTAATGAGGTGTATCTCTGATTCTTTTAAAAGGCTGACTCCTCCATTTGTAAATTTAGCAAAACATTTTAGTTGATGCAAATAGTTTAGTTTATACTCATTCTTGGATCAAATATTTTCATTTGCTTATTACTTGAGAAAAATAGCCGTTACTTTCATTAGTTAGATTTACCTCACTTCAGTTTCAAATGCTGTTTCTTTGAGTCTGGAACTTTCTGTTCACTTTATCTCCTTATCATCTGAGATATCTAAGCTTCCAGTTGTGATGCCCTTCTCAGGCTGTGTCTACTGAACTTGTCCATTTACCACCATAACTGGACAGGGTGGTATGAAGAATGAGTCTGTTGATAATTTTGTGGATTATGCGGCCACAGTGCGTATTCTTCCTTGCTCCCGTTGTGTAAAAGCAGCCCTACTTTAGGGTCAACATTTCAGTGTCAATTACTCTGCCAGCACGGAGTCTCTTTTAACGACCAACATTCTCGGTCAGCATCATGAAGTATCAAGACCCATGAGATCTGCAACTTATTTTGAAAGAATTCAGGAAAAGAAATTTTTTTTCTATTTCCTCTTCTGTAAAGTTTGTGGTTGTTTCTCTCTCTACATCACACACACACATATACTTACACAACTGTACATGTATATACAGTACACATATATATACAATTATATGTATATGTGTATATGTATATATGCAGTATATATATATGTGTGTGTGTATATGTATATATGCAGTATATGTATATATGTGTGTGTGTGTGATGTAGCGAGAGAAACCCATCTTGAACAACATGGGTTTGAATTGAATGGGTCCGCTTATACATGAATTTTTCTCAATAATACATATTGGTAAAATTTTTTAGATTTCCAATAATTTGAAAAAACTCTTAAACCACATAGCCTAGAAACATAAAAAAATTAATAAAAAGTTATGTATGCCATGAAAACATAAACTATATGTCGACACTAGTCTATCATTTATTACCATCAAATATACACAAATCTATTACAAAACTTAAAATTTATCAAAACTTAGGCACACAAACATTTACACACTGTATATGAAGTTTTTCCCAATAGGTACATGTAAACAAATGTAAAGGTGTGATATTAAATGACAACTTCATAAAATTAACTGTAATATATACTGTACTACTATAATAATTTCATAGCCACCTCCTGTTGCTATTGCTATGAGCTCGTGTTATAAGTATCTGCTTAAACCACCATGTGATGCTAATCAACAAAGTGAGAAGTTCATCTCCAGTAAATTACGTGTGGCATTAAAAAGTAATTTCTCACAGTTTTCACATATTTTTCATAGTATTTAGTGCCACATCATAGACCTTAAATAACACTGTGGGATCCATATGAAATGACAGTAGTGATGCTGGAAGTGCCCCTAAGAAGCAGAAAAAGTCATGACATTACAAGAAAAGGTTGAACTGCTTGATGTGTACGGTAGATTGAGGTCTGCAACTGCGGTTGGGAGTCTGATCAGGACTTCCCTGATCTATATGGCTGTGAATCCCCGAGTCTTGAAGGGAAAAGAAAAGCGCCAGCTGCCATTTTTTGGTTGTATGATAAGGAGACCTGGACAATGGGAACCCATTTTCTGAATTGGTCCCATCAGTGCTTTGTCCCTGAAGTCAGGAAGTACTTTGCCAGTCAGGGGACTGCCTTTTGAAGTTTGCTTTGTTTTGTTTTGTTTTGTTTTTGGACAATGTCACTGGTCATCCAGGACCCTATGAGTTCAACACTGAAGACCCTGAAGTGGTCTTCTTGCCCCCAAACACAATATCTCTAATTCCGGCCTCTAGATCGGGGGTCATGAAGAGCTTTAAGGCTTGGCATGCATGGTCCTCTGTGGAAAGCCTATTAACGTAAGGAAGAGAACTCTGATAGGACACTGTGAAAGTCCGGAAGGATTATACCACTGAAGAGGTCATATTTGTTACCAAAAAGGCTGTGAAAACCAGCAAACTCCCCACAATAAAACTATACTGGACAAAACTGTGTCCACGAGTGCATAATTTCACACAATTTACAACAGAGCTATCAAGGGAATTATGAAAGACATGATAGATACAGCAGGGAGGGAGTGGAGGAGAGGAAGGGTTCAGGACGTAAATCATGGAGAAAGTCAAAAGCTAAAAGAGGTCACACCAGAGGACTTAACCAAAGGCAACTTGATGGTTTGGGGCTTCCAAACCAGGACCAGGCAAGGAGGAAGAAGTAACAGGTTGATCAAACAAATTGACACTAGAATATCTGGTAGAAGAGTTCAAGACTGCTTTTGGCTTCTTTCACAACATGGACCCTTCTCTGACATGGGCGCTGAGACTAAAGCAAACAGTGGAAGGAGAATTGGTATGATACAGAAACGTTTTTAAAGAAGTGAAAAAGCAGTGAAGTCAGACAGAAATTATGATGTGTTTCCATAAAGCAACACCACCCTTATGGCAAAAAGTGAAAAAGAACTAAAGAGTCTCTTGATGAAAGTGAAAGGGGAGAGTGAAAAATCTGGCTTAAAACTCAACATTCAGAAAAGTAAGATCATGGCATCTGGTCCCATCACTTCATGGCAAATAGATGGGGAAACAGTGGAAACAGTGACAGACTATTTTGGGGGGCTCCAAAATCACTGCAGATGGTGACTGCAACCATGAAATTAAAAGATGCTTGCTCCTTAGGAGAAAGTTATGACCAACCTAGACAACATATTAAAAAGCAGAGATATTACTTAGCCAACAAAGGTCCATCTAGTCAAAGTTATGGTTTTTCCAATAGTCATGTATGGATGTGAGAGTTGGACTATAAAGAAAGCTGAGCGCTGAAGAATTGATACTTTTGAACTGTGGTGTTGGAGAAGACTCTTGGGAGTCCCTTGGACTGCAAGGAGATCCAACCAGTCCATCCTAGAGGAAATCAGTCCTGGGTGTTCATTGGAAGGACTGATGCTGAAGCTGAAGCTCCAATACTTTGGCCACCTGATGTGAAGAACTGACTCGTTGGAAAAGACCCTGATGCTGGAAAAGATTGAAGGCGGGAGGAGAAGGGGACGACAGAGGATGAGATGGTTGGATGACATCACTGACTCAATGAGCATGTGCTTGAGTAAACTCTGGGAGTTGGTGATGGACAAGGAGTCCTGGCATGCTACAGTCCATGGGGTCGCAAACAATCAGACATGACTGAGCAACTAACCAACAACTTGGTCACAGATTTATGATGATATGCGTTCGTGTCCTGGTATTAAAAGGGGGAACCCCAAACTGCAATCTTTGAAGTCTCACCCACAGAGCAGATGTGCTGCCTGGGATGTTGCCCCCACTGGGGCTCCAGATGTGCCCTGACATGGGACTTCTCAGCACTGTTTGAATCTGGATGTAGGTCAAAACCCAATTTGGAGAGGTATTCTGTGCTCTATCTATTTCTCTTTTCTTTTAATGTTAGTATATTGAAAATACAGTAGATAATTCTCTAATAAATATTGGTATTTATTTGCATATAAAAAGTGAAAGTTGCTCATGTCCAACTCTTTGCAACCCCATGGACTGTATAGTCCTGAATTCTCCAGACCAGAATACTGGAGTGGGTAGCCTGTCCCTTCTCCAGAGGATCTTCCCAACCCAGGAATTGAACCGGGGTCTCCGCATTGCAGGCAGTTTCTTTACCAGCTGAGCCACCAGGGAAGCCCATTTGTATATGCAAGTGGCTAATTTTGTTAACAAAACAATTGAACCTTTTACAAAAGTGAAAACTTTTGGCAAAACATGAGGGTAATTGATCCTGACTACAGAAATAGTGATAGGGTGCTATTATACAACAAGGGCAGGAGAAACTGTGTCTGGAATCCAGAAGTTCGCTGGATCAACTCTTTTCTTAAAAAAAAAAAAAAAAAAAAAAATGCTTTTATTTTATTTGTGACTGCGCTGCACCGTAGTTGCAGAGTGGGCGCTGCTCTCTAGTCGGGCTGAGTGGACGCCCCGTGGCCGTCTCCTCTCTTGCTGCAGAGGGCAGTCTCTGGGGCTGCAGGGTCAGGAGTGCGGCATGCACTCAGCCCGAGGGATCCTCCCGGACCAGGAATCGAACCCGTGTCTCCTGCATTGGCAGGAGGATTCTTTACCACTGAGCTACCAGGGAAGGCCTGGATCAACTCTTAATACTTCCATATTCTGTGATACAAATTAAGGGAAAACTCAAACACCCATTATGGGGACGATGCTAATGGAACAACCCTTCAGAAATGAAAGCTTGGGTCACCTCTCACAAGACAATAAACTGTAACCAATCAAGATTACAGTAATGAGGGCTTTAGAAGTTAGAAATATTTCTTATGTGAGGATGAATATAATTGCATATATATTAATTTTTTTCTTTATCCTCTCTCCTATTCCTTTAGTAGCTAACATAATATGCTGTATTTGTGATATATATTACATATACCATCCCTAATATACAACATTTTAAAGAGTCCTATCTTTAAAACAGATTAAGAACAATATATAATTTATATTTCTCCACATATTTAATGGGTTTCCCTGGTGGCTCCGATGGTAAAGAATCTGCCTGCAATGCAGGAGACCTGGGTTCAATTCCTGGGTCGGGAAGATCCTCTGGAGAAGGGAGCAGCTACGCACTCCAGTATTCTGGGATATTTAATACTTCTCTTGTTTTTCATAGCTCTCAAGTTTCTCTCTGGTTTCCCTCAGTCTTAAATCCCCTATAGCTATCCCCCCAACCTGCTATAGAAATCTGCTGAGGTCCAAGCCTTTCAGATTTTGTTTATTTGAAAATGTCTCTTTTTCATTTCTGAAGAATATTTTCACTGAATATAGTTTTCAGGGTTAACATTTTTTTTTCATGTATATTTTTTTAAAAATCCCCTCCTTTTCTTTTTTGACCTCTATTGTTTCTGGTTAGAAGTTATCTGTCATTCATATCAATCTACCCCTGTGTTTAATGTATTGCTTTCCTGGGTATGCTTTGAAGATTTTCTCTTAGGTGTTTCTCTTCAACAGTTTGACAATGATGTGCATGATTTTCTTTATATTCATCCTGCTTGAGATGAACTGAGATGTAAGTTCATTATTTAATATTTTCTCTGTTCCATTTCCTATTTCTTTTCTTCTTTTAGGAATCCAATTACATTTATGTAAAGCAGCATTTTAACTTCCCATATGTCCCTGAGGCCTTGTTTATTTAGGGCACAATATTTTTTCTTCTATTTTCCAGTTTGGATAATTTCTATTGCTCTATTTTCAAATTCATTGGGCATTTCTTCTTTTGTATCCAATATATTTTTAAGCTCGTCCCATAAAGTTTTCATTTTTCTGTTGTTATTTTAGATCTAGAACTCTGACTTGTTTCTTTTGTGGAGTTTACACTGCTGCAATTCTCTGATTTAAAATTATAAGCATATTTTTTTCTTATTTCCTTGAACATAATTATAATAAATATTTTAATGTTCTTGTCTACTAAATTCAACAGGATCAGTTTCTTTTGACTACATTTTTTTTTTTACTGTGGTTCATAGTTTTGTGTTTAACATATCAGTTCTGTTCAGTCACTCAGTCATGTCTGACTCTTTGCAACCCCATGGACTGCAGTACACCAGGCTTCCCTGCCCATCACCAACTCTCAGAGCTTGCTCAAATGCATGTCCATCAAGTCAGTGATGCCATCCAACCATTTCATCCTCTGTCGTCTCCTTCTCCTCTCACCTTCCCAGCATAGGGTCTTTTCAACTGAGTAAGTTTTTTGAATCTGGTGGCCAAAGTATTGGAGTTTCAGTTTCAGCATCAGTTCTTCCAATGAAAATTCAGGACAGATTTCCTTTAGGATGGACTCTTTGAATCTCCTTACAGTCCAAGGGACTCTCAAGAGTCTTCTCCAACACCACAGTTCAAAAGCATCAATTCTTCAGTGTTCAACTTTCTTTATAGTTCAACTCTCACATCCATACATGACCACTGGAAAAACCATAACCTTGACTAGACCTACCTTTGTTGGCAAAGTAATGTCTCTGCTTTTTAATATGCTGTCGAGGTTGGTCATAGTTTTTCTTCCAAAGAGCAAGAGTCTTTTAGTTTCATGGCTGCAGTCACCATCTGCAGTGATTTTGGAGCCCCCCAAAATAAAGTCTGTCACTGTTCCCAGTGTTTCCTCATCTATTTGCCATGAAGTGAAGGGACCAGATGCCATGATCTTCGTTTTCTGAATGTTGAGTTTTAAGTCAACTTTTTCACTCTCCTCCTTCACTTTCATCAAGAGGCTTTTTAGTTCTTTGCTTTCTGCCATAAGGGTGGTGTTATCTGCATATCTGAGGTTATTGATATTTCTCCTGGCAATCTTGTTCCCAGCTTGTGCTTCATCCAGTCTGGCATTTTGCATAATGTACAGCTCAATTGGTAAAGAATGTGTCTGCAGTGCAGGAGACCAGGGCTTGATACAGTCCATGGGGTTGCAAGAGTAGGACATGACTTAGCGACTAGAGAGAGAAAGATTCTGCATGTAAGTTTAATAAGCAGGGTGACAATATACAGCTTTGATGTACTCCTTTCCCAATTTAGAACCAGTCTGTTGTTCCATGTCTGGTTCTAACTGTTACTTCCTGACTTGCATACAGATTTCTCAGGAGGCGGATCAGGTGGTCTGGTATTCCCATCTCTTGAAGAATTTTCCACAGTTTGTTTTGATCCACACAGTCAAAGGCTTTGGCACAATCAATAAAGCAGAAGTAGATGTTTTCCTGGAATTTTCTTGCGTTTTTGGTGATCCAATGGATGCTAGCAATGATCTCTGGTTCCTCTGCCTTTTCTAAATCCAGCTTGAACATCTGGAAGTTCATAGTTCATGTTCTGTTGAAGTCTGACTTGGAGAATTTTGAGCATCACTTTGCTAACCTGTGAGATGAGTGTAATCTATGTGATAGTTTGAACATTCTTTGGCATTGCCTTTCTTTGGGATTGGAATGAAAATATATGATTTGTAATTTTTTACTGCATATTGGATGGTGCAAAGGATAACTTTTGGACTCAATTTGGTTTGTTGGTGGGGTTTTATTTTATTTTATTTTATTTTGAAGTCTTGCTGAGTCTTTTTTTGCTCAGCTTTTTTTGCTGATTTTTTTTTTTTTTTTGCTGAGTCTTGCTTTGACAAGCCATTACCTTTGCTGTCTTTAGCACCAAACTCTGGGCCCTGTATCCACATCAACTGAAAATCACTGCTCAACTGATATCTTTATTTATTTTGGTCTGGGTTACTTGAGTCTCCACTGTGTGTGTGCTCTACAGGGATCACCTAAGAATTCTCACTTAGTTTATATATGTAATTTTGGGCTGCACAATCTGTGGGTCCCTTCTTTTCCAAACTTCATCCGTCTCTTTCCAGCCACTTAAGTAGCGCTGAAGCCCACCCTCTGATGTGTCAAGCTAATAAATGGCCTGAATTCTTAACTACCTTCTACCCTAGGCCAAAAAGTCATGTATTTTAGAGTTTCATCCAAAATAATTACCTTCTTTTAAGGGTCATACTTGCTTTTATCACATTCCAGTGTATTGATACATACCTTTTAAATTTCATCTGTAGTTTATAATTATTATCTGTGTTAGGATTAGCCCAATACAAGCTCCTCCACTATTACAAAGCTCTTTGGTTTTATTCTTAAATTTTTTTCTCTAATTTCTTCACATGAAAACATTGGTAATTAATTTTCAGTCTCTTTTTTCTAACTCATACATGTAAAGCTATGAATTTCACTCTAAGTGATGTTTTAGTGAAAACCTACAAGTTTTGTTCCGTAGTATTATTATATTAGATTGAAATGCTTTTATTGTTCTGTAGATTTTTAAACTGAAACTAATAAGTTGCAATTTTCTAGTTTTTGAATATGAAATAATATTTTAGTCACCATTTTGTTACTGATTTCTGTTTTAACTTCAGAGAACATATTCTATATGATTTTTTTTGTTTAATTGTCTACAGACTCTTTTGTGTATTTTTTTAACTTTAGTAAGTTAAGTAATCCTTTCATTTTATTTATTTATTTATTTTTTACATTTTCTTTTTTTTTTTTTTTTTCATTTATTTTTATTAGTTAGAGGCTAATTACTTTACAATATTGTAGTGGTTTTTTGCCATACATTGACATGAATCAGCCATGGATTTACATGTGTTCTCCATCCCAATCCCCCCTTCCACTTCCCTCCCCATCCCATCCCTCTGGGTCTTCCCAGTGCACCAGCCCCGAGTGCTTGTCTCATGCATCCAACCTGGGCTGGTGATCTGTTTCACCCTTGATAGTATACTTGTTTCAATGCTGTTCTCTCTAAACATCCCACCCTAACCTTCTCCCATAGAGTCAAAAAGTCTGTTCTGTACATCTGTGTCTCTTTTTCTGTTTTGCATATAGAGTTATCGTTACCATCTTTCTAAATTCCATATATATGTGTTAGTATGCTGTAATGGTCTTTATCTTTCTGGCTTACCTCACTCTGTATAATGGGCTCCAGTTTCATCCATCTCATTAGAACTGATTCAAATGAATTCTTTTTAACGACTGAGTAATATTCCATGGTGTATATGTAACACAGCTTCCTTATCCATTCATCTGCTGATGGGCATCTGGGTTGCTTCCATGTCCTGGCTATTATAAACAGTGCTGCGATGAACATTGGGGTGCACGTGTCTCTTTCAAATCTGGTTTCCTCAGTGTGTATGCCCAGAAGTGGGATTGCTGGGTCATATGGCAGTTCTATTTCCAGTTTTTTAAGGAATCTCCACACTGTTCCCCATAGTGGCTGTACTAGTTTGCATTCCCACCAACAGTGTAAGAGGGTTCCCTTTCTTCCACACTCTCTCCAGCATTTATTGCTTGTAGACTTTTGGATGGCAGCCATTCTGACTGGCGTGTAATGGTACTTCATTGTGGTTTTGATTTGCATTTCTCTGATAATGAGTGATGTTGAGCATCTTTTCATGTGTTTGTTAGCCATCTGTATGTCTTCTTTGGAGAAATGTCTGTTTAGTTCTTTGGCCCATTTTTTGATTGGGTCATTTATTTTTCTGGAATTGAGCTGCAGGTGTTGCTTGTATATTTTTTGAGATTAATCCTTTGTCTGTTTCTTCATTTGCTATTATTTTCTCCCAATCTGAGGGCTGTCTTTTCACCTTGCTTATAGTTTCCTTTGTTTAATTAGGAAGTTTAATTAGGTCCCATTTGTTTATTTTTGCTTTTGTTTCCAATATTCTGGGAGGTGGGTCATAGAGGATCCTGCTGTGATTTATGTCAGAGAGTGCCTATGTCCTCCTCTAGGAGTTTTATAGTTTCTGGTCTTACATTTAGATCTTTAATCCATTTTGAGTTTATTTTTGTTATGGTGTTAGAAAGTGTTCTAGTTTCACTCTTTTACAAGTGGTTGACCAGTTTTCCCAGCAGCACTTGTCTTTTGTGTTTTAACAGAATGTGAACTGTGCAATTGTTGGATGAGTTTTCTAATGTGTATTCACTGAAGGAAGTTTGTTAAACATGCTGTTTAAACACTCCTTAACTTTACTGATTTTTTTTTTGGGGGGGGGGCCTGTTTTCCTTTTTTCCCCTCCTATGTACCAAGAGAATTGTGTCAAAATCTCTCATAAAGACTGTGGATTTCAGTATTTCTTTCTGAGTCTCCTTGTCCAACTCTCAATCTTGGTATTACATATTTTGAGGTTATGTCACTGACTGCATATATATTTAATATAGCTTTATCTCCTGGGGAAGGGAAGGGCTCCCCACTCCAGTACTCTTGCCTGGAAAATTCCAGGGACAGAGAAGCCTGGTGGGCTAGTCAGTGGGGTTGCAAAGAGTCAGACATGACTGAGCGACTTTCTCCTTTCATTTTCACTTTATCTCTCTGTAAGTTGAATCTTTTAGTATTACAAAGGATTTTTTTAACTCTAATACTGATTTTTCTCTTAAAATTTTTATGAACTATTAAGACAGCTACATAGTTTTCTTTTGTCATGATTAGTCTTTTTTCATACTTTTAGGATAGCTGTATTTTTATGAGTTGTATGTATCTCAGGAAAGTAGTATATATATTTTTTGTTTTTCAATCCAGCATGACATGCTTGTCTCATAACTCAGATATTTCACTCATGTACACTAAGTATAATACCTGAAATATTTGGGTATGAATTTATCATTATATTTTTGTTTTCTATATATTTCATCTTTTCTCTTCGCTCTCTTTCACTTTCTTCTCTTGCATTTATTGTTATTATTATAAATTACGCATTTGACTTTCTTTCGGAGATTGCTCTACAAAAACATATTTTCATGTAATGTTTTAGTGTCTGTTTTAATCAGTTACTTTACCTTCCTTCTGGAGAGTATAATGACCTAAGAACTCTTAACTTCATTTGTCCCACTCATTTCCTTATATGCTAGCAGTAATTCTCTCTGTAGCATGGCATTTTAAGCACAATGATATACTACAACTATAATTTTATACTACCAGCACTATTTATATTTTATTATATCTGTACCACAGGGTTTAATTTTCATTATTTCCTCATTTCTAATGTAATCTGAAATTATTTTCCTTCTGCTTGAAGCACATGTTTTCCATATTTTATAATTTCCTATAGGGTGGATCTTCTGTTGGCAATTTCAGTTATTATACTGTAGATGACACTACATTAGCTTCTGACTTTCACTGTACCTGTTGAGAAACCGTCTTTTAATGTTACCCTTAAGTTTTCTGAAGCTACTTCATCTTATTTCTCTGGCTGATAGTGAAAGTTTTATGATAATGAAAAGATGTGGATTTCTTTTTATTTGCTTTGCTTTAGATGTTTTTGCCTCTGTGTTTGCATATTGGCATCTTCCACCAATTATAAGAAATTATCAGGCATTATTTCCTTAAATATTGCCTCTTCTCCATATCCTTTTTCCTGCACTCCTTAAAGTTCAATGAATATATATTCAGTCAGTTCAGTTCAGTTGCTCAGTCATGTCCAACTCTTCGTGATACCATGAACTGCAGCACGTCAGGCCTCCCTGTCCATCACCAACTCCCGGAGTTTACTCAAGCTCATGTCCATTTAGTCAGTGATGCCATCCAACCATCTCATCCTCTGTCATCCCCTTCTCCTCCTGCCTTCAATCTTTCCCAGCATCAGGGTCTTTTCAAATAGATATTTGAATATTTTGAATATATATTAGGTCTTTATATTTTATGATCTACATCTTGCACTCTCCATCTCCTATTTTTTTTCCTCTCATGATTGCATCTTTCATAGTTTCCTCTGACCAATTGTTGTTCTTCATCTTCTGTATGTATTTCTGAAAGTCAACTTAAATCTATTTTAGAAAGATGTAAGGTGAAGATACATAATTCTACACATTTCCATGTTTCACAATGTCTTCCAAAATATCATTCGTTTCCTCTGAATTGCTGTGAATGTTAATTAAAAAATTAGCAGGCAAAAAGGACAAAAAAAAATTAGCTTAAATGGCAGTGTCAGCTTACTCATACATATAAATATGTGAATGAAACAAAACAAAACATCAGAAATAACAAAACGGAAGAAGTGACTTGAGATCTGAAAATGTTGTGTTACTAAAAATATGAGTAGGGAAGAAAAGTAAAAACATAAAGGTCAAAAAGTACTAAAAAGGAAGAAATAACTGGAAACAGCAATTTTATCTTACTCAGTGTACAGTAATACCAATTTGGCACATGTTTAACAGTAATCACGTCATCGGGAAAATATTAAAATTTTACTCATGATTACAATATCTGGGATAGTTTATGCTGTGTGTGCGCTCGTTTCCCGACAAGCACAGGCTGTCTGAATCATTGACAGTCTTTTGCTGCCGTCTAACCGCAGGAGTTAGTGACTTATATCACATCGAGTATAGTGCGCAACGAAATGAACATATTCAAATGCATGGTAATGACCTAAGAAAATGTGTTGTTTCAAATCATTAGACTGGATACCTCACCTTAATGATCAACAACACGAATGCAGTGTGCTTCCTTGAGTACTGAGGAGATGTTTCTCCCCCACCTTGGCTTTAGGGTTTCCTTCTCATATTGAAGCAAAGTTGTATAGTGGTTACGTGTTAAACTTCCTAAACTGACTGAAATGGATTAGATATTTAAAAATCTATTGTTTACCCTCCATTTTATTTCACTTATTTTAGCCATATCTTATTCACTGGTCAAATGAAAATTAAACATTCAACTAGGTTACAGATTTCGTTTTGTTCCCCTAGTGAAAGAATGAACTTCCCCGGTGGCACTCATCGTAAAGAACCTGCCTGCCAATGTAGGAGATGTAAAGAGATGTGTGTTTGATTCCTGGGTTGGGAAGATCCCTTGGAAGAGGAAATGGCAACCCATTCCAGTATTCTTTCCTGGAGAATCCCATGGACAGAGGAGCCTGGTGAGCTCCAGTCCACAGGGTCGCAATGAGTCAGACACGACTGAAGCGACTTACCATGCATGCAATGAAAGAATGCTCATAAAGCACTCAGCGAGAGTTCTTGACACCTAGGAAGTACCTCAGTCATTGCAACCTATCACGGTGTCCTGCTGGAGCTGGCTTCCAGGTGAGGATACGCTTGCATGAGGAGAAATGTGAATCGAGCTTGTATGAGAGGAAAAAGTGGATTTTACACAGGCAAAGGAGACCATGTAGCACTATGTGAGGGGAGAAGTGTTAGGAAGCCCTTGAATACCTAAGAATGATGTCCACTGTGCCAGCAGGACCTAGTACCATCTGATACCACTACCTGAATTTTTTCCCCAACCCAGCAATTTCATTCATGGCTGCATAGTCCTTGGACTTCTACTAAGGCAGAAATAGAGGAGAGCAGGATATAGTAGAAATTCTGAAAAAAAGGGCAAGTGGGTAAAATCAAGAATGTTTTCACAGGAAGGATGGAAAACAGTACAGTACAAAAACATCTCAAGACTTGGGCTAATGGAGGGAAATGACAATGAAGCAAGACTGTGTATTAAAACCCATGGGTAGAGGTGAGGGTGGGGTTAGGCTGTGTGAATCCATAAGGGGGAGAGAGAGAGAGATAAGGACATATAACCAGCTCTAGGCTTGTTAATAAGTGCTTATTTTTCCTGGGATTGGAAAAACTCTTATAAATGATCATAAGTAGAGTAGCTACACAGATTATTAAACAATATGCCATTTCACGGTGGCCCTCCTATGTATGAATATAGAAGGCTTTATACAGATATAGGGATACTATAGGGATAATAAGAGCACTATCAGTTTGTCCACACCGTAAAGCAAGTTGTAATAAGGACCCATCTATCATTCTTGACTAGCTAAGTGCAGATGAATTCCCATCTGCCCAAGGGTCAAGATGCCTGTAGGCTAATGATTTTTATCATAAATTTTAAAAAGGAATTAAAGTTTAAGTCCTATAAAAGGCATTAAAATAGATTACTTGCTTGAACTAGGCATGAAATTGCATTCATAAAAGTTTGAATCTTTTAAAGGCCTTTAAATAGTGTCAGCAAAGAGCAAATACCTCCGGTCACAGAAACTCTCAGCAGACAGAAATTTCTGAAAATGATTACAGCTCTCCAGTCAGAGGAATTTTTTTTTCTCTTTACTAGATGAACATCTTATCCCTAAATGTCTTAATATTTCAAGTACGATAAAAGGTAAGCTGAACATTTTGTGTGGGGGCAAGACTATTATACATTTGTATACATGAGAAATGACCACATAGCTACACTTAACTGCTCAAAACCTCACTATCAAAATAAGGACTTCACTACCTATAGAAAACAAAGCAAATTTTAGAATTTAATTAATATTATAAAAGAAGGTATTACTGTAAAAATAGCAACTTATATAAGGCCTGTATACAATATTAAGACCATAATTGCAAAATAATTTCTTAGAAAAGACATTCTTGACATTCAGTTAAAAATTATTTATTAATGAAACAGCCCCTCAATATCCTCACTAAATACTAATAAATAAAAATAGAACAAAAATTAGAAAATGAGATTATAACTTAATGCTAAGAAATTGTCAGTATAAAAGCTATGCAGAAGAATTGCTAATACAGTGAAAATGGGAGAAAAACAAGCAATGAAAATTTTATTCAGTTGGTCAAAAAGCTTGTTCGAGTTTTCCATAAAATGTTACAGAAAAATCTTAACAAACTTTTTGGCCAACCCAATACCTCCATAGATCTTGAGCAGGCTCCAGACACCTCTGGAAATAAGTTGTACATTCTGAGGGACTGAACCAATGATCCCTTATTTGAGAAGTCAAGATCTGGGAAGGGGGAAAGACTGTTGAGTGGTCTTGTTGTTCAGTCTCTCAGCCGTGTCTGACTCTTTGACTGCAGTGTGCCAGGTCTCCCTGTCCCTTACCATCTCCCAGAGTTTGCCCACATTCATCATGTTCAGTGATGCCATCCAGCCAAATGGCAGAAACTGAAAATGTATACAGGGATGCCATCTTTGCAAAAAGTAGACTTTCAGTGTGAAAAGGTGGAGGATTAAAAAGTGCACTTATCTGGCTAATAATTTGGGGAATAAAAGCAAAATTTCTTATTAAGAACTTAACATATAAGATTTTACAACCACTAAGAAAGAATTCCCAAAGAGAGAGAGAAGAAACAAACTAACAAACAAGTGCCCAAAGAAAGGCATGGCCAAAGAATGTTCAGACTCTCCTACAATGGTGCATATCTCACAGGCTAGCAAGGTCATGCTCTTAATCCTTCAGGCCAGGCTTCAACAGCATGTGACCTGAGATCTTCTAGATGTACAAGCTGGATTTAGAAAAGACAGAAGAACCAGAGATCAAATTGCCAACATCCATTGGATCAAGAAAAAGTAAGGGAATTCCAGGAAAACATCTACTTCTGCTTCATTGACAATGCTAAATAAAGCCTTTGACTGTGTGGATCACAACAAACTTTGGAAAATTCTTAAACAGATGAGAGTACCAGACCACTTGACCTGCCTCCTGAGAAATCTGTAATGTAGGTTAAAAAGCAAGAGCTAGAACCAGACATGGAAAAACAGACTAGTTCACAATTGGGAAAGGAGTACATCAAGGCTATATATTGTCACCCTGCTTATTTAACTTCTATGCAGAGTACATTATGTGAAATGCTGGCTGGACGAATCACAAGTTGGAATCAAGATTGCCAGGAGAAATATCAACAGCC
Organism: Muntiacus reevesi; assembly: GCF_963930625.1. NCBI lineage: Eukaryota > Metazoa > Chordata > Mammalia > Artiodactyla > Cervidae > Muntiacus > Muntiacus reevesi. Next base: position 284,761,937 of record NC_089249.1, read on the forward strand.
TCAGATATGCAGATGATACCACTCTAATTTGTCAGAAAGTGAAGAGGAACTAAAGAATCTCTTTATTGAGGGTGAAAGAGGAGAATGAAAAAGGCGGATTAAAATTCAACATTAAGAAAACTAAGATCATGGCATCCAGTCCCATCACTTTATGGCAAATAGAGAAAAAGTGTAAACAGTGACAGATTTTATTTTCTTAGGCCCCAAAATCACTGCAGACAGTGACTGCAGCCACGAAATTAAAAGACATTTGCTCATTGGAAGAAAGGCTATGACAAATCTAGACAATGAATTAAAAAGCAGAGACATCACTTTGCCAACAAAGGTCCGTCTAGTCAAAGCTATGGTTTCTCAAGTAGTCATGTATGGATGTGAGTGTTGGACCCTAAATAAGGCTGAGCATCAAAGAATTCATGCTTTTGAATTGTGGTGTTGGAGAAGACTCTTGAGTTCTTTGGACTTCAAGGAGTTCAAACCAGTTAATCCAAAAGGAAATCAACCCTGAATATTTGTTGGAAGGACTGATGCTGAAGCTGAAACTCCAATACTTTGCCCACCTGATGAGAAGAGCTGACTCATTAGAAAAGACCCTGATGCTGGGAAAGATTGAGGGCAGGAAGAGAAGGGGACGACAGAGGATGAGATGGCTGGATGGCATCCCCGACCTAATGGACATGAGTTTGAGTAAACTCCGGGAGTTGGTGATGGACAGGGAGGCCTGGCGTGCTGTGGTCCATGGGGTCGCAGAGAGCCAGACACGACTGAGCATAGCAACAACAGTTCTTTTGCTTTGAATACTATATAATATTTATCAGATTAAATCCTCATTTACAAAGAGTTTTAAATAATGAATGTGTATATTTCAAAGGTTTCCTCTGAAACTACAAGCAACTGAACAACAAGGATCGTGAATAGTTAAGATAATTCTGAGGAAGAGGAGTATAAGAAAATAACCTGTCCCATTGAATACCAAGGTACAATATAAACTTATATTAATTTAAACAGCGAGTATCAATGCACAGTAGACAAATAAGATGAAAACAAATAGCTGAAAGGAAGATCTCCCTCTCTATATAAGAATTTGTTAAGTGGAATAGCACTGCAATTCAACAAGATATAATATGAAAATATTTTTATGGAAAAGTTTCAGATTCCCACTTGATTCACAGGAATGGATTCATTTAATTTGAAAGAATAGAACATTAAAAACTAACAAAAGAAAAGAAAAGGTGATATTTTTAGGAATTAACAGTAGGAATTTTAAAAAGAAAACTTGAAATTTATTGAATTTATTGACTAGTTTCAACATTTTTTTGGTTGAGTCTCTAGGATTCCCTGTAGAAACATAGGAAATTCCTATAGACCACACCATCTGCAAAGACAATTTTACTTCTTTCTTTCCTACCTGGATGCCCTTGTTCCCACTTATCTTACCTGATTGCTCCAGTGAGGACTTACAGTACTGCTGAATAAAATTGCTGATACTATCTTAGAGGAAAAGCTTTCAACTTTTCACCATTGAGTAGATGCTAACTATGGGTTTGTCATATGGGGCTTTTATTACGTTGAGGTAACTTCATTTTATATGAACTTTGGCTTTTTATTTATTTATTTGCCATGCCTCCTGCAGCATGTGGGATCTTAGTTCTCCCTGACCAGGGATCAAACCCTTGCCCTCGACAGTGAAAGTATGAAGTCTTAACCACTGCACTGCCAGGGAAGTCTCCTTTTATACCCAATTTGTTCTAGGTTTTTATCATGAAAGAGTGTCATATTGTCTAATGCTTTTTTTGCATCTATTGAAATGTTACACAATTTTCATTTTTCTTTCTGTTAAGAAAACATGTTGCATTTACTGATGTGTTTATGTTAAAGCATTCTTGCACCCTAGAAATAAATCCCACTTGATCACGGTATATGATCCTTTCAATGTGCTGTTGAATTTGGGGACTGTAAATTGGTCCAGCCACTATGGAAATCAATATGGAGGTTACTCACAAAATGAAAAATAGAATGACCATGTGATTCAGTAGTTCCACTTCTAGGAATACACCCAAAGGAAACAAGGACAGGAGATCAAAAAGGTCCGTGCAGCCCCATGTTTATAGCAGCGTTATTCACAATAGCCAAGCTATTGAAACAACTGTCCACCAATGGATGAAAAGATAACACAAACGCGATGTGTCTATGCATGTGTGTGTGTGTATGTGTGTGTGTGTGTGTGTGTAATGGAATATTATACTGCCATGAGAAAGAAAGTAATCCTTCCATTTGCAACATGAATATACTTTTAGGGCATTATGCTAAGTGATAGAAGTCAGACAGAGAAAGGCAAATACTGTATAATCTCATATGTAGAACTTAAAAAGTCTGAACTCACAGAAACAGAGATTTGAATGGTGGTTACCAGAGGCTGGAAAATGGGGGTATTAGGGAGATGCTGGTCAAACTTACAGTTAGAACATGATAAGCTCTGAAGTGCTAATGCACAACTTTGCTATTATAGTTATCAATGCTGTATTACAAGCTTCAAAGTTGCTAAGAGACTAGATCTTAAATGCTCTCACCACACAAACACACACACAATAATGTGTGAGACAGTGGAGGCATTAGCTGGCACTACAGCGGTAATCATATTGAAATATAAAGATGTGTCAAATCAACACATTATGTGCCTTAAACTTACATAATATTGAATGTCAAGTATATCTCAATTAAAAAATATGACTCAAATATTCCAAATCATGAAAAGATCAATAAATCTGTCTACAATAAAATTTAAAGTTTCTATATGGCAAACAATACCACGAGCAAAATGAAAAATCAAGCCATTGTCTAGAATAAGACTTTGAAATGTGTAGCTTTCAAAGAATTAGTATCAAAGTATATTTTTGAAAAAATAAAATAATAAAAAGCAAGCAATCTAAAGAAAATAGTCTAAGTATATAAAAATATAATTCATAATAAAAAGCCAAATGGCTAATGAAGTTTTATTTTTGGTGCTCAAACTCAGTGATAAAAATAGCAACCACATTGAAATTCTATTCACATTAATCAGAGTTTTAAAAAAATTAATACACTGAATAACAAGTATCAGTAAGAATGTACAGAAAAACAATCTCATATCCTGATGATGGAAATGTAAATTGGTTTCAGTCCTTTGGAGAACTAATAGGTTATATGTATTAAAGTTGGACGTGCATGTCCCATGACTCTGCCCTTGGGACTAGGTGGAAATGCGATTTCCAACCATGAAGGAGCCCACTGAAGCCAAGGCCTTTCTCCCCCTGATCTTTCTCATTTTCCTTCATTCCTGTCTCTTTGGACTTGGGTTTCCCTGGTGGCTCAGACAGTGAAGCGTCTGCTTGCAATGCGGGAGACCCGGGTTCAATCTCTGAGTTGGGAAAAGCCCCTGGAGAAGGAAATGGTAACCCACTCCAGTATCCCTGCCTGGAAAATCCCATGGATGGAGGAGCCCGGTGGGCTACAGTCCATGGGGTCGCAGAGAGTAGGATATGGCTGAGCGACTTCACTTTCTCTGGACTTGAGACGACCCACCGAGACGACCCCTGACATCCAAATTGAGGCCACACTGCAAGTAACTGGCAACTCCGTCAGGTGACTTTCCACTCTGTGGCTCCCAAAGCCCAGCCCTCTCTTCCCACTGAAATTGAGCAGGGCCCTGTGGGGCTCCTGGTACAGAAGCTTTTCAAACAGTTTGCTAATCAGAAAAGGGAGGGAATGCAGAGACAAGGGAGGATCAGCAAGAAATAGTGCAGCCTTGGGGCAAGGCCCTAGTTCCACCTCAAGGGGTGCACAGAACAGTGTCTTTGAGCTCTTCACAGAACTAAAGCACCCAACAGATGGAAGATGTGCTTTTCATTTCAGAGAAGTCCATCTGAGGCCATAAAGGAACAGGAAAGCTCAGCAGGAGACTGTTTTGGTCCCTGAGTCCTGTTTGACTCTTCTGCGACCCCATGGGCTGTAGCCGGCCAGGCTCCTCTGTCCATGGGATTTCCCAAGCAAGAACACTGGAGTGGGCAGCCATTTCCTTCTCTAGGGGATCTTCCGGACCCAGGGATTAAGCCCACATCTCCCGCATTAACAGGTGGATTCTTTACTACTGAGCCGCCTGGGAAGTCCTTTTATTAGGAGACTACCTAAGACCAGATTAAAGCAGTGGAGTCCCCTGATCCTTATCAGCAACCCCACTCTTGAATCACTGCTGTATAGTTCAGTCACTCAGTTGTGCCGACTCTTTGCATCCCCATGAACCACAGCACGCCAGGCCTCCCTGTCCATCACCAACTCCTGGAATCCACCCAAACTCACGTCCACTGAGTGGGTGATGCCACCCAACCGTCTCATCCTCTGTCATCCCCTTCTCCTCCCACCTTCAGTCTTTGCCAGCATCAGGGTCTTTTCATTGCTGTAAAGCTCCCACCAAGTTCTCCCAGGAGGGAGCAAGCAGTTTTGAGAGTCATCGGGGCACTGCAGCTCCCCTTTGAAAGCAAGTAAACCTATTCATTTCTGCTGCACCCAAAACTTTTTCTCCTAGATTTGATCAAATTTTCACTACTCACTCTTACTTCCAGTCTCGTTCCAGGATGCTGGAACTGCACTGAGGGCCCAACCTGGGGGACTCCACCCTCCCCCAGGTTTACCCCCCAGTCCTCAGCGGTCAGACGCAGCAGGCTTGCAGCTTGCAGGCTATGGCCCAGGAAGCGTCCTGGCACGGCACGCCTCCCTGCTGTCCTGGATTTCCCGTGTCTGCCTGCTCGTCTAGCCTCTCGGACCATCGATGGATCATGAGCCTCCTTGACAACCCTGTGGCAGGTCAGGGGTTGCCTCTTTTACTTCTTCGAAGAGGCAGCCCTTCTCAACGTCTCAAAAACCATATCCTGAGGGAAGCTTTGCCCTGCTTACCATTGTCTTGGGGCACTCCAGCCCTACCCCTTCAGCTCTGTTTGTTTTTCTTCTTTTTGTTCCCAAGACAACGGTAATCTGTTTTCTTGGCTTAGTGCCTCCCTCCCTCTCTGAAGAATTTAGGCCCTGGGACTCAGGAAGCTTTTTCTCCCACCGGCTCCTATTTCTTTCCTTGACTAATCAAAGCTCACCAACACTTTTGAAGTGAAGAAGTGAAGTCACTCAGTCATGTCCGACTCTTTGCGACCCCGTGGACTGTAGCCTAACAGATCCTCCCCGTCCATGGGATTCTCCAGGCAAGACACTTTTACCACTCCTGAAATCTCTCCTACTTATCTAAGAGGTTTGTAAGTATTGCAAACAAAACAAAACAAACAAACAAACAATTTTTCTGGCTTTATGGAAACAAAGACACCTTCCCACAGGGAAGTTCCCTTTCTCCTCCTATGGTTTTGAAATGCAAATGTTCTACCTAGTCGTCCAGAAACCTTATCACTCCATCTTTTTAAAATGGAAATTTTGAAAAGGGAGTTCAATTCAGTTCAGTTCAGTTCAGTTGCTCAGTCGTGTCCAGCTGTTTGCGACCCCATGGACTGCAGCACGCCAGGCCTCCTTGTCCATCACCAACTCCGGGAGTTTACTCAAACCCATGTCCACTGAGTCAGTGATGCCATCCAACCATCTGTCCTCTGTCATCCTCTTCTGCTCCTGCCTTCAATCTTTCCCAGCATCAGGGTCTTTTCCAATGAGTTGGCTCTTCGCATTAGGTGGCCAAAGTATTGGAGTTTCAGCTTCAGCATCAGTCCTTCCAGTGACTATTCAGGACTGATTTCCTTTACGATGGACTGGTTGGATATCCTTGCAGTCCAACGGACCCTCAAGAATCTTCTCCAACACCACAGTTCAAAAGCATCAATTCTTCAGAAAAAGGGGGTAGGTAGTTTAACACTTGAGTTGTCAAAGACAAATACAAATTTTAAGTATCTTTTCTTAAATTTGCTAATCAGAAAATGCTACTGTAATAGCTCAGTTACTTGTTTCTCAGTCTTGTTAAGGTCTTTTAAAGTTTAAAAAATTATAACACATAATTAAAGCTGCTAAATGATAAGGGAAGCGTTTCAGTGTTTCAAATAAGTAGGATACGTTGTCCTTGAGAGAAGGTATGTAGACTAGAGATTCTTTTGTTGAGGAAAAAAGGAGAATTTTGTCCTACAGCTGGCTGCCTCCTCCAGGGGATCTTCCTGACCCAGGGGTTCAACCTGCATCTGCTGAGTCTCCTTCATTGCTGGAGGATTCTTTACCATTGAGCTGTCAGCTATTGGGAAACCCTATGCATGGGGAAAAGATAGGACAAATTAATAAGGATCCAGAAAGTAAAGAAGATTTGTGAAAAAAGAACTTTGAGAAAAAAATCTGTACGTTGTCAGGATTAAGACTAGATTGAATTTAATTAGGTAATTGAATTTTGTTGTTAATAATGAGGTAATACAGTGCTGGAATTTGACTTCTTTCTCTCTCTGTTAAGAGAAGGAAGTTTTCCCTGACCATTTCTATGGAAAGATCACCCCTCATTGTCAGACTTTTGCCATCCCGATGTCCTTGCAGCCTGACAGCAGTCTACTCCTAAATCGGAGAATTTAAACGCGTAAACAAGAACCGTAAATCAAATAGTCAGGGGCATGGGAAACCAAGATGGCCACTTGGCTTGTCTCAGCCCCCTGGCAAACTTCATTTGTTTACTTGATGAGTTAAAGCCTTCCTTGCCTGTAGGGCTGATAATGAGAGAGTCAATTCCTAGGCAAGTTGATAAGAAGTCTGGGGTCCCTGAGGAGGAGAAAGGGACAAGCTTTTTTCCTACATTGCTTTGTCTTAGTCAGTATAACAATGTATTTTTTTAAAATAACATTTATTATTCATTTCTGTCTTAGTTGCAGCATATGGGATCTAATTCCCTGGCCAGGGATCAAACCCGAGCTCCCTCTCAGAGTCTTAGCCACTGGACCACCAGGGAAGTCCCCTAAAGATGTCTTGTTCAGGACGTGTTTCTCCTTAACAACAACCTTCTGGTGAGACCTTTCTATTGCTAGTTCCAATCTTGTTAATTTAAGATGCATGTTGTGGGAGTGGATCTGGTAAAAGTATATAAGGCCTTGATATGACCAGCAGGGGGGCACTCTCTGTCCCCCTTCTGGTGCCTAAGTCAGAAGCTTCCTCTGTCCATTTTCTTACTTTAATAAAATTCTGCCACACAAAAGCTCTTGAGTGATCAAGCCTGGCCCCTGGTCCCGAAGGTACTTCTTCTCTTTTGGAGATCACGAATCTGACACCATTCACTGGAAACTATCAATGCCCTCACAAAGAAAAAGAAATGGCTAGAAAATGTGTTTTCCACTTGGGATGTACTTTCTACAATCTCCATTGATCAAGGTAATTTGCCCACTTCACTGGGCAAATTACATAAACCTTAACAAAAACCTCACAAACATCTTGAAATCATCACCGTCTCTATCATCCTCAATCATCAGACAAGGTCAACAAAACTAATGGAAAAACTGGACTCAAAGAGAGCAAAAATTAACTACATGGGATTAAATGAATGCTAAATATGATTATAATTTTTATGACTTTTGTCTCACATAGCTAGACAAATTTGGGCATCTAACCATGACCTTTGAGCTTAGGACCCTTCCTGACATTTGAGTTCAACTTTTTTTCCAAGATGGATTCCAGCCCAAAGGCCTATGGGATCATGAATTAGCATCACATATTATGAGGTGTGCCCCCTCCTGTCCCCTGAGAAGCCTGTATGCAAGACAGAAGCAACCATTAGAAGCAGACATGGAACAATGGACTGGTTCAAAATCAGGAAATGAGTATGTCAAGGCTGTATATTGTCACCCAACTTATTTAACTTCTATGCAGAGCACATCATGCAACACCCTGGGCTAGATGACTTACAAGCTGGAATCAGTATTGCAGGAGAAATATCAATAACCTCAGATATGGAAATGAAACCACCCTTATGGCAGAAAGTGAGGAAGAACTAAAGATCCTCATGAGGAGGGTGAAGGAGGAGAGTGAAAAAGTTGGCTTAAAACTCAATATTAAAAAAAAAAACAAACATAAAACCAAGGTTATGGCATCTGATCCCATCACTTCATGACAAATAGATGGGGAAAAATTAGAAACAGTGACAGATTTTATTTTCTTTGTCTCCAACATCACTGTGGATGGTGACTGCAGCCACAAAATTAAAAGATGCCTGCTCCTTGGAAGAAAAACTGTGACAAACCTAGACAGTGTGTTAAAAAGCAGAGACATCACTTTGCCAACAAAGATCCATATACTCAAAGCTATGGTTTTTCCAGTAGTTTTGTACAGATATGAGAGTTGGACCATAAAGAAGGCTGAGAGCCAAAGAATTGATGCTTTTAAACTGTGGTGCTAGAGAAAACTCTTGGGAGTCCCTTGGACTGCGAGGAGAACCAACCAGTCCATCCTAAAGGAAATCAACGCTGAATATTCATTGGAAGGCCTGATGCTGAAGCTCCAGTACTTTGGCCACCTGATGCAAAGAGTTGACTCACGGGAAAAGACCCTGATGCTGGGAAAGTCTGAATGCAGGAGGGGATGACAGAGGATGAGATGGTTGGATGACATCACCAACTCAATGGACATAAGTTTGAGCTAACTCCGAGAAATAGAGAAGGACAGAGAAGCCTGGTGTGCTGCAGTCCACAGGGTCACAAGGAGTCGGACACAACTTAGGGACTGAACAGCAACCCCTTCTTTCCCTCCCCCAAGGAGCCTTTCCTGTTGTTTAGTCACTAAGTTGTATTGGACTCCTTGGCAACCCACAAGTCTCCCTTGCCCCTAGCTTGGGAAACATATGACCTCTTGATCCTTTACTCAAACAAGGTTTAGCCCCTCTTCACACCTGGCATAACTGTTATCTTAAGGTTTCTATAGGAGACAAAACCTGGCTATTTACTCTGCTTTAGTTGTTACTTTCATTTTGGAGAGCAAACAGGAGGCTGGTTGTAAATATCTAACCTGGGGCCCACCTAACTCCTCTTTTAGGAAATGCAAACAGGACTCTAGTTTTAAGTGTCCAGGCTAAACTCCATCTTTTTCTTGCCCCAAGAAATGCAAACAGGAGACTACTAGTAAATGCCTAGCCTTGGGTCTATCTGCTGCTTGAAGTTAACCTGGATGGACCACTTTCTCTTCTGCCTGGTTGAGGGCATAAAACAATGTAAACTAAATGTAAACAATGTAAATGTAAACTAAAACCTGTTAATTATAGGCAACTGGCCACTATAGACCAAGGACCTCAAGAAGATCTCACCTCCTTCCACGACTGACTGAGAGCCGTGCCCATAAAGCAGGTTGATTTGAATTATTGACTGCTTCCCCATGCGGACTGCCCAAGGCCCAGGCGCAAAATGCAATAGATGACCTTGGGACCAGACATTGCCTCCCCAGAGCTCCTTAGGGCACCCATCTCTGTATTCTACAACGGAGACAGAGAGGAGAAGGAGAGGGAGAAGGAGAAAGAGACACAAAAAGCTAAAAAGCGGGCCCAACTATTGCAACATTACAAGCCTGATGCTCAACTCCGGGTGCCCCCAGAAGGTGCCATCAGCAAGTGCCATCACTGTGGGAAACTGGGACACTGGAAGACAAACCGGCTGGAGACACAGAAGCCCTGTAAGCCATGGCCCCAAAACAACAAGTTCAGCCCTTGGAAGAGGGACTGCTCCTTAGTCTGAAGGGACCTTGGGTCAGCCATTGACTAAACCCTGACCTTGAGCTGCAGTGTCCCTCAGCTCTGGCCAGCTTCCCAATCAAGGACCATCATCACGAGGACAGAGCCCGGAGCAGCTTTGGATGTGGCAGGCAATAAGATTTCAGATGGCCCTCAGTCGAGGGTATTGGTCTATCAACACCCAAGAGACATCATTCTACGTGGGACTTTTGGATCAAGGCCTAGAACAAGTGGACAGGGACCCAATAGTCAGCAAGAGGAGTGACCCTAAACCCCTCTACAATCCTTTTCAGCAGGAAGTAGCCAGAGAGAGACAACATTCACCTTCCCAAAAATATTAGGGTCCCAACTCCTGAGGGGAGAATGCTAAGTAGTTAGTCAGACATAAGCCAGTCCTGCCCTTTCTTGGATGGGGTCATCTCTCCCTCCTCCACGTGGACACTGGTGATCAGAACACACCCAGAGACCTCCCTCTTGTCGCCTAGGACCACCACTAAATTTGCAGCCATAAAAGGACCTAGCAAGATAAAATCACCAAGACAGGTTGGTTCAGGTGCATCAAGACCTAAAAGGTGACTAAAACCTGGGGTTCATTACACCATATTTGTGATAAATTAGCCTTATGGTTTTTGCCCCGCATCCAGCCATGGGTTTCACTTGGGTGCTTATGGGTAAGCACCTCTACACTAGGGGAAAAGTTATACAGTATAACCAAAAGTTAATCAAGCTGTCAGTCAAGTGAAACAGGACACAGGAAGGGACTTCCACCCTAAGAAACCCAGTCTTGCCCCACTGCAAGGCTGCTTCTCGTGTCCATACAGACCACTCCCATCCTTTCTCAGGAGCATACCTTTGCTTTGCTTAAAACTCTTGCTACTTAAAATTGTTCTATGTCTTTCAGCCCTCAGAATGTGAGAAAATAAAAGCAAATGAAAAAACAGACAAAGCATTAATCTCAAAAATATACAAGCAACACCTGCAGCTCCATTCCAGAAAAATAAATGACCCAATCAAAAAATGGGCCAAAGAACTAAACAGACATTTCTCCAAAGAAGACATACAGATGGCTAACAAACACATGAAAAGATGCTCAACATCACTCATTATCAGAGAAATGCAGGTTAAAACCACAATGAGGTACCATTACACGCCAGTCAGGATGGCTGCTATCCAAAAGTCTACAAGCAATAAATGCTGGAAAGGGTGTGGAGAAAAGGGAACCCTCTTACACTGTTGGTGGGAATCTAAACTATTACAGCCGCTATGGAGAACAGTGTGGATATTTCTTAAAAAACACGAAATAGAACTGCCATATGACCCAGCAATCCCACTTCTGGGCATACACACCGAGGAAACCAGATCTGAAAGAGACACGTGCACCCCAATGTTCATCGCAGCACTGTTTATAATAGCCAGGACATGGAAGCAACCTAGATGCCCATCAGCAGACCAGTTGATAAGGAAGCTGTGGTACATATACACCATGGAATATGACTCAGCCATTAAAAAGAATTCATTTGAATCAGTTCTAATGAGATGGATGAAACTGGAGCCCATTATACAGAGTGAAGTAAGCCAGAAAGATAAAGACCAATATAGTATACTAACACATATATACGGAATTTAGAAAGATGGTAACGATAACCCTATATGCAAAACAGAAAAAGAGACACAGATGTACAGAACAGACTTTTGGACTCTGTGGGAGAAGGCGAGAGTGAGATGTTTTGAGAGAACAACATTGAAACATGTATACTATCAAGTGTGAAACAGATCACCAGCCCAGGTTGGATATATGAGACAAGTGCTTGGGGCTGGTGCACTGGGAAGACCCAGAGGGATGGGATGGGGAGGGAGGTGGGAGGGAGGATCGGGATGGGGAATACATGTAAATCCATGGCTGATTTATGTCAATGTATGGCAAAAACTACTACAATATTGTAAAGTAATTGGCCTCCAACTAATAAAAATAAATGGGGAAAAAAATTATTCTATGTCTCTCATCTGAATTCTTTCCCTCAAGAGGACAAAAACTGAGGAAATTGCCATTCTACTGATGACATTAGCATTGGTAATTTTAAGCTTGTAATGTGAAACAGAAATAATCTTACTTTCATATAAAAATATTCAAACCATCATCAAGAATATTTGGGTACAGTAATTTGAGGAGTAAATTGCATTGCAGGGTAATAAAGAAATCACCCTTCAAGTGCTCACTTCTACCACCAGGGCTACCTTGGTGGCCCAGACAGGAAAGAATCTGCCGGCAAGGCAGGAGACATGGGTTCAATCGACGGTTCGGGAAGATCCCCTGGAGAAGGAAATAGAAACCCACTCCAGTATTCTTGCTTGGAGAATTCCTTGGACAGAGGAGCCTGGCAGGCTATGGTCCATGGGGTCACAAAGAGTTGGACGCGACTAAGTGACTAACACACACACCATGTAATAGTTCCCACTGTGCTATTATTTCTCTCTCTCTTTCTTGTATTTGTTTGTGGTTTACTCACACAGAGGATAAAAAAATACTTGAGAATGAGTCAGTTATTAACAATATATCAGAATGAATGAACTTTGGTTTACATTCAGCCAGTTGTCCCTATTAAAAAGTGAGAAATGTTATCCTGGCATTAGTGGCGATAGTGAATCAGCCAGTTACCCGGAGCTCTGATTAAACAGTGACCTAAAACTTGCTGTGTGCATATACAAAATCTTTAGACTTGTGAAAAAGCTTTGTTAAGAAAACTTTTCGTTTTCACTTTCAAGAAAAACTACATTTTTTAAAATTATAGGAGAAATACATTTAAATCCATAGGTGGTATAAATCATTCAGGCTTTATTTAAGAAATAAGTCAATCACCCAAGTTACAGAAATGTTTGTCTTTTTCCTCCTCACAAGCAATCCTTGCTTCAGATATTTTCCAGAACTCAACTTTTGGAGCGAGTTTCAGAGAGAAATGATGAGAGGGTATTAAAAAGAAGAAAACCCCTCCATTGTCTCGAATCATAATTGTTTAGTTGGGGAGATATACTGTTATTTAAGTGAAAAAATGAAATAATTTGGGATTCTCCAGGCAAGAATATTGGAGTGGGTTGCCATTTCCTCCTCCAGGGTATCTTCCCGACCCAGGGATCAAACCCGTGTCTCTGCATTACAGGTAGATTCTTTACCACCTGAGCCACAAGCCACAAGCCACATAATAACATTACTAGTTATAGTCAATGAAATAGAGTAAAAGGTGGAGTGGATAAATTAGCATTCTAATCCTTCTTACAAAGTCTATTTCTTACCAACTCTGTTGCTTTGCAATCATGCGCCTCCCTCAAATGGAAACCAATTGCTTTTATCCAAGTTTCTAAATTGGAAGAAACTGCAAAAAGGAAAACAAGAATTAGTTAGAATCATGAAATTAAAAGACACTTGTTCCTTGGAAGAAAAGCTATGACAAACCTAGACAGCATATTAAAAATCAGAGACATCACTTTGCTGACAAAGCTCCATATGGTTGAAGCTATGGTTTTTCTGGTAGACATGTACAGCTGTGAGAGTTGGGCCATAAATAAGACTGAGTGTCAAAGAGTTGATGCTTTTGAACTGTGATGCTGGAGAACACTCTTAAGAGTCCCTTGGACTGCAAGGAGATCCCACCAGTCAATCCAAAAAGAAATCAACTCTGAATATTCATTGGAAGGCCTGATGCTGAAGCTCCAGTACTTTGGCCACCTGATGCAAAGAGTTGACTCATGGGAAAAGACCCTGATGCTGGGAAAGTCTGAATGCAGGAGGGGATGACAGAGGATGAGATGGTTGGATGACATCACCAACTCAATGGACATAAGTTTGAGCTAACTCCGAGAAATAGAGAAGGACAGGGAAGCCTGGTGTGCTGCAGTCCACAGGGTCACAAGGAGTCGGACACAACTTAGGGACTGAACAGCAACCCCTTCTTTCCCTCCCCCAAGGAGCCTTTCCTGTTGTTTAGTCACTAAGTTGTATTGGACTCCTTGGCAACCCACAAGTCTCCCTTGCCCCTAGCTTGGGAAACATATGACCTCTTGATCCTTTACTCAAACAAGGTTTAGCCCCTCTTCACACCTGGCATAACTGTTATCTTAAGGTTTCTATAGGAGACAAAACCTGGCTATTTACTCTGCTTTAGTTGTTACTTTCATTTTGAAGAGCAAACAAGAGGCTGGTTGTAAATATCTAACCTGGGGCCCACCTAACTCCTCTTTTAGGAAATGCAAACAGGACTCTAGTTTTAAGTGTCCAGGCTAAACTCCATCTTTTTCTTGCCCCAAGAAATGCAAACAGGAGACTATTTGTAAATGCCTAGCCTTGGGTCTATCTGCTGCTTGAAGTTAACCTGGATGGGCCATTTTCTCTTCTGCCTGGTTGAGGACATAAAACAATGTAAACTAAATGTAAACAATGTAAATGTAAACTAAAGCCTGTTAATTATAGGCAACTGGCCACTATAGACCAAGGACCTCAAGAAGATCTCACCTCCTTCCACGACTGACTGAGAGCCATGCCCATAAAGCAGGTTGATTTGGATTTTTGACTGCTTCCCCACTCGGGCTGCCCAAGGCCCAGGTGCAAAATGCAAAAGATGACCTTGGGACCAGACATTGCCTCCCCAGAGCTCCTTAGGACCCATCCTAAAGGACAGGAGTCCTGGGTGTTCACTGGAAGGACTGACGTTGAAACTGAAACTCCAATACTTTGGCCACCTGATGTGCAGAGCTGAGTCCTTTGAAAAGACCCTGATGCTGGGAAAGATTGAGGGCAGGAGGAGAAGGGGACAACAGGGGATGAGATGGCTGGATGGCATCACCGGCTCGATGGACATGAGTTTGGGTAAACTCTGGGAGTTGGTGATGGACAGGGAGGCCTGGCATGCTGCAACTCATGGGGTCGCAGAGTCAGACATGACTGAGTGACTGAACTGAACTGAAGTGACTAACACACACACCAAGTAACAGTTCTCTTTCTCTCTCTCTTTCTTGTATTTGCTTGTGGTTTGCACACACACAGAAAAAAAAGTACTTGAGAATGAGTCAGTTATTAACAATGTATCAGAATGAACAAACTTTGGTTTACATTCAGCCAGTTGTCTCTATTAAAAAGTGAGAAATGTTACCCTGGCATTAGTGGTGATAGTGAATCAGTCAGTTACCCGGAGCTCTGATTAAACAGTGATCTAAAACTTGCTGTGTGCATATACAAAATCTTTAGACTTGAGAAGAAAGTTTTGTTAAGAAAACTTCTCATTTTCATTTTCAAGAAAAGCTACATTTTTTTTTTTTTTAAATTATAGGAGAAATACATTTAAATCCACAGGTGGTATAAATCATTCAGGCTTTATTTAAGAAATAAGTCAAGTCAATTACCCAAATTACAGAAATGTTTGTCTTTTTCCTCCTCACAAGTAATCCTTGCTTAAGATGTTTTCCAGAACTCAACTTTTGGAGCGAGTTTCAGAGGGAAATGCTGCTGGTGCTGCTGCTGCTAAGTCGCTTCAGTCGTGTCCGACTCTGTGCGACCCCAGAGACTGCAGCCCACCAGGCTCCCCCGTCCCTGCGATTCTCCAGGCAAGAACACTGGGCTGAGTTGCCATTTCCTTCTCCAATGCGTGAAAGTGAAAAATGAAAGTGAAATTGCTCAGTCGTGTCCGACTCTTAGCGACCCCATGGACTGCAGCCCACCAGGCTCCTCCGTCCATGGGATTTTCCAGGCAAGAGTACTGGAGTGGGGTGCCATTGCCTTCTCCAAAGAGAAATGATGAGAGGGTATTAAAAAGAAGAAAATCCCTCCATTGTCTTGAGTCATAATTGTTTAGTTGGAGAGAGATACCATTATTTAAGTGAAAAACTGAAATAATTTGGGATTTTCCAGGCAAGAATATTGGAGTGGGTTGCCATTTCCTCCTCCAGGGTATCTTCCCGACCCAGGGATCAAACCCGTGTCTCTGCATTACAGGTAGATTCTTTACCACCTGAGCCACAAGCCACAAGCCACATAATAACATTACTAGTTATAGTCAATGAAATAGAGTAAAAGGTGGAGTGGATAAATTAGCATTCTAATCCTTCTTACAAAGTCTATTTCTTACCAACTCTGTTGCTTTGCAATCATGCGCCTCCCTCAAATGGAAACCAATTGCTTTTATCCAAGTTTCTAAATTGGAAGAAACTGCAAAAAGGAAAACAAGAATTAGTTAGAATCATGAAATTAAAAGACACTTGTTCCTTGGAAGAAAAGCTATGACAAACCTAGACAGCATATTAAAAATCAGAGACATCACTTTGCTGACAAAGCTCCATATGGTTGAAGCTATGGTTTTTCTAGTAGACATGTACAGCTGTGAGAGTTGGGCCATAAATAAGACTGAGTGTCAAAGAGTTGATGCTTTTGAACGGTGATGCTGGAGAAGACTCTTGAGAGTCCCTTGGACTGCAAAGAGATCCAACCAGTCCATCCTAAAGGTAATCAGTCCTGAATATTCATTGGAAGGACTGATATTGAAGCTGAAACTTCAATACTTTGGCCACCTGATGTGAAGAGCCAACTCACTGGAAAAGACCCTGATGCTGGGAAAGATTGAAAGCTGGAGGAGGGGGAGACAGAGGATGAGATGTTTGATGGCATCATTGACTCAATGGAGATGAATTTGAACAAGTTCTGGGAGATAGTGGACAGGAAAGCCTGGCATGCTATAATCCATGGGGTCACAAAGAATCAGACATGAATGAACAACTGCACAACAACAAATTAGAACCAACTAGGCCCAAATTTGCATAAAATCTGATATCCATTAGATTGCATCCTCATTATACACTTGTCATAATAATGTGAGCATGCTGAATGAGGCATCCACCAGTGCCATGATGGTTGGCAATTGAATCCATGATGATGGGAGGAGCTCACACAAAGCCGGAAGAGCAGTGCTGCGTCAGCTCCATGAAAGTGTGGTCCAAACCACACTTTTGTTCTCAGATAGGTCACGAATGCTCCTCCCACTCTTTCCAGTTCCCCCTCCTTCATTGTGACCCTCATACTCATGTGGTGCCTCTATCCCAACTGAATTGAGAAGTTAATTTGCAAACTAAGTTTCTGCTTCAGCATTCTTTCAACATTGAATAAAACTTGTGCTGTTTCAGTCTCAGCATTCATTTCGTTACTGGCTGTGTGAACAGAAAAAGAACCTCCAAGGCTGAAACAACGGGTCTCAAGCCCTGGTTAGGTCCCCAGCACAGGTCCCAGCCACCAACTCAGTAACATTTCGTGTGTGTTTTTGTTTCTCACTGGGAGGTAAACACCTTTGTTAAATGCTGTCTCTGCAAGATTTTATAATTTTAATTATTAGACTGTAGTTACCAATAGAAACAATAATTTGCCTACTCAATGAAAAACTGACCATTTCTTATTCCAAAACTTATACTGTTTGGCATTTCTCCAAAGAAGACACACAGATGGCTAACAAACACATGAAAAGATGCTCAACATCACTCATTATCAGAGAAATGCAAATCAAAACCAAAATGAGGTACCATCTCACGCCAGTCAGAATGGCTGATATCAAAAAGTCTACAAATAACAAATGCTGGAGAGGGTGTGGAGAAAAGGGAACCCTCTTACCCTGCTGGTGGGAATGCAAACTAGTACAGCCACTATGGAGAACAGTGTGGAGATTCCTTAAAAAACTAGAAATAGAACTGTCATACGATCCGACAATCCCACTGCTGGGCATACACACCGAGGAAACCAGATCTGAAAGAGACACGTGCACCCCAATGTTCATCGCAGCACTGTTTATAATAGCCAGGACATGGAAGCAGCCTAGATGCCCATCAGCAGACGAATGGATAAGGAAGTCATGGTACATATACACCATGGAATATTACTCAGCTATAAAAAGAACATTTTTGAGTCAGTTCTATTGAGATGGATGAAACTGGAGCCTATTATACAGAGTGAAGTAAGTCAGAAAGAGAAGCACCAATACAATATATTAACACATAGATGTGAAATTTAGAAAGATGGTAACAATGACCCTATATGCAAGACAGCAAAAGAGGCACAGATATAAAGAACAAACTTTTGGAGTCTGTGTGAGAAGGCGAGGGTGGGATGACTTGAGGGAATAGCACTGAAACATGTATATGACCATATGTGAAATAGATCACCAGTTCAAGTTCAGTGCATGAAGCAGGGCACGCAAAGCTGGTGTACTGTGATGACCCAGAGGGATGGGGTGGGGAGGGAGATGGGAGGGAGCTTAGGATGGGGGACACATGAGCACCCGTGGCTGATTCGTGTCAGTGTATGGCAAAAACCACCACAATATTGTAAAGCAATTTGCCTCCAATTAAAATAAATTAATTAATTTAAAAATTAAAAAAGAAATGTACTGTTTGTCATCTCACTTGTTTCATGAACTTAATAATGTTGTCCCTCAAAATTCCTTAACTAGAATCATCTATTTCAGTTAATTGAAATTATAGAGTCATTCCAGCTATAAAAACTGTGCCTTTTTGAAATTATTTCATCTTCATTATATACTACACTTCCAAGTCCATTAATTATTCTCTTCTCCACATACTCAGTTCCAGGCCCCTTAAAAATGTTCAGTTCAGTTCAATTCAGTCGCTCAGTCGTGTCCGACTCTTTGCAACCCCATGAATCGCAGCACGCCAGACCTCCCTGTCCATCACAAACTCCCAGAGTTTACTCAAACTCATGTCCATCGAGTCGGTGATGCCATCCAACCACCTCATCCTCTGTCATCCCCTTCTCCTCTTGCCCCCAATCCCTCCCAGCATCAGGGTCTTTTCCAATAAGTAAGCTGTTCGCATGAGGTGGCCAAAGTATTGGAGTTTCAGCTTCAGCATCAGTCCTTCCAATGAACACCCAGGACTGATCTCCTTTAGGGTGGACTGGTTGGATCTCCTTGCTGTCCAAGGGACTCTCAAGAGTCTTCTCCAATACCACAGTTCAAAAGTATCACTTCTTCAGTGCTCAACTTTCTTTATAGTCCAACTCTCACATCCATTCATGACCACTGGAAAAACCATAGCCTTGACTAGACGGACCTTTGTTGACAAAGTAATGTCTCTGCTTTTTAATATGCTGTCTAGGTTGGTCACAACTTTCCTTCCAAGGAGTAAGTGTCTTTTAATTTCATGGCTGCAATCACCATCTGCAGTGATTTTGGAGCCCCAAAAAATAAACTCAGCCACTGTTTGCACTGTCTCCCCACCTATTTCCCATGAGGTGATGGGACCAGATGCCATGATCTTAGTTTTCTGAATGTTGAGCTTTAAGCCAACTTTTTCACTCTCCTCTTTCACTTTCATCAAGAGGCTTTTTTTCTCTTCACTTTCTGCCATAAGGGTGGTGTCATCTGCATATCTGAAGTTTTTGATATTTCTCCCTGAAATCTTGATTCCAGCTTGTACTTCTTTCAACCCAGCATTTCTCATGATGTACTCTGCATATAAGTTAAATAAGCAGGGTGACAATATACAGCCTTTACATACTCCTTTTCATATTTGGAACCAGTCTGTTGTTCCATGTCCAGTTCTAACTGTTGCTTCCTGACCTGCATACAGGTTTCTCAAGAGGCAGGTCAGGTGGTCTGCTATTCCCATCTCTTCCAGAATGTTCAAGCTTGTTTTAGAAAAGGCAGAGGAACCAGAGATCAAATTGCCAACATCCGCTGGATCATTGAAAAATGCTCAAGTGCATCCTTAAAATTTTCTTGTAACTACTCACTCTTGTCAGATTACCCCTATTCAAAAACCTCATGCTGCTTCTAAATTGTCCAACTATGATGTTCTTGATTAGGACATCCTGACCTGAAAGAAAAAGGAAAATGAACAAACAACAGCAGCAAAAAACAGATGGTTCCTGATGTTACCTACAGAATAAGAATCAAAAGCTCCTCAGAGTGGCTGAAAGAAAGAGCATTGGTTTTATATCATCGTTGTAGTATTTATTAGCTGATTATTCTTAGAGAAGTTAAACTTTCTGGGACTGAATTTCTTCAAATAGGCTGCTGCTGCTGCTGCTAAGTCGTTTCAGTCGTGTCCAACCCTGTGTGACCCCATAGACGGCAGCCCACCAGGCTCCCCTGTCCCTGGGGTTCTCCAGGCAAGAACACTGGAGTGGGTTGCCATTTCCTTCTCCAATAGGCTAGTAACACCTAAAAACGTTCCTGTACTAGTAAAGTGAGACTGTTCGCACGAGACTATTCAGTAGGGCAGAAAACCCAGAGATCAGGCTTTCTTCCTTCTTTACTCAAGAGTAGTCCCAGGCTGCTTTTTAGGTTACTTCCTGCCATGCCCACTCCCTTGAATCTGAACTCGAACACTACAGCTTCTCACAAACATGTGCATACCTGTGTCTCATTTCTTCTTCCTGGTATTCATCCCAATTGGCCAACTTCTCATCTTTCAAGATGTAGTTCAGGTGTTACCTCTCCTGTGAGTTTCCCTAACCCACCCGTACTTAGTAATCAGAAGAAATTCCTGGGTCCTCTGAGTTGGCAACAGTACATTTCGGAGTTTTCACACGCTGTGTGTCAAGAACTGTGAAGGAAGTGAATTTTTATCTCCTCTCAAGCTCACAAGTTGGCCTGTCAGCTTCATGCTGGCAGAAGACAAGAGAATCGTGGATTAGAGACAAGGGGCTTCATTAATCACAGCACAGGAAACAGCACAAGATTTACGTTCAGATTGGTTCTCTTGCTCCTCAGTCCCATTGTGTGGAGCAGAGAGCCCAAACAGGTACAGAGCAGGCAGTGGAATCTGGAGTATAGAGAATTTGAATCTATTGATGGCCTCAGAGCAAACCCGTCAACTTTAATCCCCGAGGGAAGCGTTATCTTTACTACACTGGACAATAAGCAAGCCCATGCTTTGCTCCGTGTGGAGACGCCAACACTGTCTTCCAAGGCTTTCCCTTTATACAGTCTGGGAGAAGACAAATGAGAACGAAAGGGCAGTTAGTTCTGCCTGTGAATTTTGCAGAAACCCAAGAGATACATGGGTAACTGTCTCCCGACACTTTAATGGGAGGTTTTTTTCCCTCTGTTTCCAAGTTGAGGGAGAAGGAAAGACAATGGACAGTGTCCCATTCTCAGTAGAATCTCAGTGCCAATAAAAGGGACATCTGCCAAAGGGAGGCTGATCCAGTCTCGTTTTCAAGATAGAAAATCTCCAAAGAAGAGCAAATCAAGGTGACAATACAAAGTAGGCAATGTAAGCCCAAGTTGAGATATAGTTCCAAGTGTACATATTTTTCATTTTAAACTGGAGTGACTATAAATTATCTAAGGATATGCTTTTGACTCTAGTAACATAATAAATCCCTAATTATTTTTTCCTTTTTTTTTTGTTGGAAAAGTATTAGCTTCATTTTGTTGTTGTTCAGTCACCAAGTCATATCTAACTCTTTGAAACCCCATGGACTGCAGCACACCAGGCTTCCCTGTCCCTCACCAGCTCCCAGAGTTTGCCCAAGTTCATGTACATTGCATCAGTGATGCCGTCCAACCATCTCATCCTCTGTCATCCCCTTCTCCTTCTGCCTTCAGTCTTTCTCAGCATCAGGGTCTTTTCCAATGAGTCAGCTTTCTAAGTCAGGTGGCCAAAGTATTGGAGCTTCAGCTTCAGCATCAGTCTTTCCAAAGAGTATTTAGGGTTGACGTCCTTTAAGATTGACTGGTTTGATCTTGCTTTCCAAGGAACTCTCAAGAGTCTTCTCCAGCACCACAATTTGAAAGCATCAGTTCTGCAGCACTCTCCCTTCTTTATGGTCCAGCTCTCATGTACATGACTACTGGAAAGACCATAGCTTTGACTATATGGTCCTTTGTCTGCAAAGTGATTTCTTGGATTTTTAACACACTGTCTAGGTTTGTCATAGCTTTCCTGCCAAGAAGTAATCATCTTTTAACTCCATGGCTGCAGTCACCATCTGCAGTGATTTTAGAGCCCAAGAGGAGGAAATCTGTCACTGCTTCCACATTTTCCCTTTCTATTTGCCATGAACTGATGGGACAGGATCCCCTGATTGTATTTTTTTAAAATATTGAGTTTTAAGCCGACTTTTTCACTCTCCTCCTTCACCCTCATCAAGAGGCTCTTTAGTTCCTCTTCACTTTCTGCCATTACAGTGGTATCATCCACCTATCTGAGGTTGTTAATATTTCTCCCAGCAATCTTGATTCCAGCTTGTAACTCACCCAGCCCAGCATTTTGCATGACATGGTCTGCCTATAAATTAAATAAATGGTATGATAATTAACAGCCTTGTCATACTCCTTTCTCAATCCTGAACCAGTCAGTTGTTCCATACAGAGTTCTAACTGCTGATTCTGGACCTGTATACAGCTTTCTCAGGATACAGGTAAGATGGGCTGGTATTTCCATCTCTTTAAGAGGTTCCCACAGTTTGTTGTGATCCACACAGTCAAAGGCTTTAGCATAGTCAATTAAATAGAGGTAGGTGTTTTGCTGGAATTCCCTTGCTTTCTTTATGATCCAACAAATGTTGGCAATTTGATCTCTGGTGCCCCTGCCTTTTTTAAACCCAGTTTGAACATCTGAAAGTTCTTGGTTCACATAATGCTGAAACCTAGCTTGGAGAATTTTGAGCATAATCTTACTAGCATGGGAGATGAGTGCAATTGCCTGGTGGTTTGAACATTCTTTAGCACCACCTTTCTTGGGAACTGGGTTGAGGATTGACCTTTTCCACTCCTATGGCTACTGCTGAGTTTTCCAAATTTGCTGACAAATTGAGTGCAGCACTTCAATAGTGTCATATTTTAGGATTTTAAATAGCTCTGCTGGAATTCCATCACCTGCACTAGCTTTATTGGCAGCAGTGCTTCCTAAGGCACACTTGACTCCACACTCCAGGATGTCTGGCTCTGAGGGAGAGACTACACCTTCTTAGTTATCCAGGTCATTAAGGTCTTTTTCGTCCAGTTCTTCTGTGTATTCTTTTCATCTCTTTTTAAACTCTTTTGCTTCGATTGGGTCTTTACCATTTCTGCCCTTTATTGTGCCATCTTTGGATGAAATGCTCCTTTGATATTTCCATTTTTCTTGAAGAGGTCTCTGTTGTTTTCTTCTATTTCTTTTCACTGTTCTTAGAGGAAGACCTTCTTGCCTCTCTTGCTGTTCTCTGGATCTCTGCCTTCCAGTTGGTGTTCCTTTCCCTTTCCCCCTTGCTTTTCCCTTCTCTTCTTTCCTGGTTTCCTATCGACCCAAAATTCTGCTATCAGCTGTGAGTAGCAGCTATATCTTAATGGCACCTACTGTGGGGCTCATCACTCATCTACATCATCTCTAATGCTTATACAACCATGTGACAAACTTTCCATATTCCAAATTTTTGGAATTAGTACTTGCATTATCCAAAGTGACAGAACTAACAAGTGGAGGACCTGTTTTTTTGAACCCAGTCTGTTTGCTTCCAAATTCTGTGAACTAAACTTCCTCATGACAATGCTCTTCTGCAATTACCTTCCCTCCATGACCAACAGCGAAGACTAAGGGAAGTGGAGTTAATTCTGGAAGCTGGCCCAGACTCAAGTCCCGGGTGACCACATGGATGGTGCTAAGCAGGGGCCACCAAGTGCAGAGATGGAGAAGGCCCCAAGACTCACTTTGTCTGCCCTTCACTTTAACTAAAGCCATCCTAACTATAGAAACAGGGAAGCATAGTGATTCTCTTCTCACTTCATAGGAAGGTTGAGGCAGCCTCTCTTGAATGCTTCAAAATGCAGACCAATTTTATAGAGATTCCTGTTAGCGTTTCTACTTCTCAGATTAGCATTATCCATAAAGTCCCAAATGGTTCCTGCTTCTGCTACTTAGAAGATAAGTTATCGAACCTCTCCAGGCCTATGTTTCATTGCATGTAAAGTGAAAAAGTAATCCCTATCTCTATTTATGTGTAATGAAAGCAAAGAAGTCTGTCAGCTGCCTAATGGAGTGCCTGAATCATGAATGGTGGCCCCCGTCTTTCTCAGACATTTCAAGGCTATGATTATTATGTGTTACTTCTAGAAGACTAACAGATATCATTGATAAAAAAACATTGGTCTCAGAGAACTTAAATATTTAATTTTAGATGAAGCTGACTGCATGCTGGATATGAATTCTGGACCAGAAATAAAAAAGCTAATTTCCTGCTTAGCAATCAAATGAACATCAAACACTTATGTTTAGTGCAGTTTTCCCAGAGGAAATTCAAAGCTTAGCTGAGGGGTTTTAGAAATTAAACTATTTGTTTGTGCCTGTTAGATAAGCAAGTAGAGCAGAAGACCATTCTCCCAGCTGGCTAGTACTCAAAATGAGAAAAACCTGTAGAAATTCTGTAAAGTATAGGTGATTAAAAAAAAAATAACAACTATGGCTTTTGTTGAGACTGAGAAGAAAGCAGATTTTAATGTAACTTCTTCGCCAGGAAAAAGCAGCAACCATGCATATTCACTGTGATCTGGAACAGAGAGAGCAAACTCTTGGGGATTTTCACTGTGGAAAGTGCCCGGTTCTTGCAGCTACTGCAGCAGCTGCCGAAGGACTGGATATTGAAAGTGTCTGACTTGTTGTCCATTGTGATGGTCCGTCACTATTGATGAACGTGTCCATTGAATCTGGTGTACTGGTCAATGTGGGAACTGTGGCAGAGGTATTTCGTTTTGTGATGCTCAGATCACCACACAGCACAGCCTCCAATGAAAGCACTTCCAGAAGCTCAGCAGGGTGTTCTGCACAGCTGGGAGAACAAGCCTTGAGCACATGTCTTCCTGGCTTCAATGACATTACAAGAGGAAATATGTTTGCATCTGATGATACAGAAAAGAATTATCAGTGCATAAGCACTCTGACTGTAGCAAGATTTTCTTTTTCACAAACTCCCAATCCAATCCATGATGAGTCATGGAATTAAAGCTAAAACACACAATTCTGTAGTAAAGTTTTGCTGCAGAGAAGAAAACAATTTGAAGTTTTGATCCAAGTGTGAAGTCTGACATTCTGTGTTTCCTATCTTCCCGTTCTTATTCATACCCTCAAAAAAATAAATCTTTACTGACTAGTTAATGTGAGATCTAAAAATATTGTAGTTACTGATACAAATGATGCTAACTGGAAAAATTAAAGCACTCATCTTGAAAAAAAAATTTTTTTTTGAAAGTAGCTTACAGTTTCCATAGACTTCCCTGGTGGCTCGGACAGTTAAGCGTCTGCCAGCAATGTGGGAGACCCAGGTTCAATCCCTGGGTTGAGAAGATCTCCTGGAGAAGGAAATGGCAGCCCACTCCAGTACTCTTGCCTGGAGAATCCCTCGGATGGAGGAACCTGGTAGGCTCCAGTCCATGGGGTCGCAAAAAGTCACACACGACTGAGCGACTTCACTTTCTTTCTTTCTACAGTTTCCATAAGGAGAGAAGAGAGAGTAAGAAGAATAGATGACAAAATATTCCTTAGGTCACAGATGGAAGAAAATTTTCGTGCAATAGGAGTAGAAAGGTCTTACTTCCAGTCTGTGACACAGAACTCTGCTAACATGAACTTGCCCCTCCTGAACCCACGATAACGAGCTGTGAGGTGTCCTTCCCTTAGTATGAACGCGCCCTTTCTGAATCCTTAGGAACGAGCTGTGAGGTGTCCTCCCCTCCGTCTAGTTTACTTGACCCCACTTGTCCTGTTCACTGACCTCGGCATGATCGCAGAAAGACAAAACATGTGGAAACAGGCACAACTCAAGTGAATCAACTTTCCTTGCCCTTTCTAGAAAGAAAGGTGTTTACATCAGTTTTCCCACCCAAATGTCTACCTGTTATTTTGCTTGACCCATCTGTGGTATTTGTCTAACTTTCCTTAAAGAAAAATTGCACATTGCCTCCCAACTAAGGAATACCAAGATCCCTTAGTAAGGAAAACTGAAACAATGAATGTTGGCTAGACCACCTAGCATATCCGCCAAAATGAATTTTGCTTTTCTCACTTAATATGCAGCCCTTCCCATGTTTGTGCATATCTCATTATTATAAATGACTTTTTGGTATGCTATTGTATGAATGTCCCACTATTGTTTTTGAACAACTCACCTACTGAGGCACATATCTATGTTTTAACTTTCTGAGCACTGTTAATGTAAGCATCCTTCATTCCTAAGTTTATACTTGTAAGCTTGTATTTATTTTCTTATGAAGGGCGCCTCTTTCTGAGGCTTATGTAAGTTTCAAGCCTCACAACGCCTAGAATTTATTCTTAAATATTTGACAATGTCCTTATTTCTACTGCTTTCTAAATTTCTGAGTTGATTTATTTGATATTTTAACTGTTGATACATCACATTATCCAAAGAGGGTATAATGATCATTATTAACAACAGTTAATACATATAATTAAGTATTAGGTATTGTTCTACATGTCTTACTGTGTAAATAACAGTCATCATGAAGATTCCATGGGATAAATACTGTTATTATCTATATTTTACAAATGAAGGAACTTAAATGTGAAATGATTAAGGCATTAAAAAAAAAAAGATCAAGGCATAAGGCCAAAAATTTAGTGGCATAGTCATTTCCTTCAGTTTTTGCTTCCCTAAAATCCTGAGTATATCTCCTTGTCCAATGTAATGGGATATTAAAAATATGTTGACAGACATATAGAACAGATTTGTGATTGCCAAGCAGGCAGGGGATGGTTTGGGAGTTTGGAATTAGCAGATGCAAGCCGTTATATACAGAATGGATACACAACAAGGTCCTACTGTATAGCCCAGGGAACTATATTCAATGTCCTGTAATAAATCACAATAAGAAATATGGAGTAGAATATATATATACACAGAACTAATCAGCAGAAATGTTTTAAAATTAATTTTATTGGAGTATAATTGCTTCCCAATGTTGTTAGTTTCCACTGTACAGCAGAAATGATCAGCCATTCACATCACACGTCTCCGCCGTGTTGGACTTCCTTCCAGTCAGGTCCCCACAGGGCGCTGGCAGCGTTCCCTGGGCTGCATAGGACGTTACCACTAGTCACCTACTAAACACGCGGTGTTAAACATAAATGTGTGTAACACAGAAGCAACTGACACAATACTGTAAATCAACTATACCTGAAAAACACAGGGTTAGGGTCTTTTCAAGTAGGGTCATGGTATCAGTCAGGGGCTCTGGTCTCATGATGCCTGTCTCTCTTCTTTTCTGTGGCCCCTGAACCAAGAAATAAGAATATTTAGAGTCGTGGCTATCACAGACATCAGAAAGTAGGTGAGTCCATGAGTTCTTCACTGGGCTTTATAGTAATTTGTAAGCCACTATCCCCAAACCTCAGAGGTTGCTTCAGTTAGGTTGGACTGCGATAACAAAGTATCACTGAATGGGTAGTTAATAAAGGACACGGTCCAGGAGGCTGGAGGGCTGTCCGCACAGCCGGGCTGCACTCAGAACTCTGGCCAGGGCCCCCTGCTTGGTGTACAGATGGGCACCTTCGTGTTCAACTTTGCCTAGTGACTCACACTTCATCCACACCCCAATTCTTTTCTTTCTTTTATTTTTTTATTAGTTGGAGGCTAATTACTTCACAACATTTCAGTGGGTTTTGTCATACATTGACATGAATCAGCCATGGAGTTACACGTATTCCCCATCCCGATCCCCTCTCCCACCTCCCTCTACACCCGACTCCTCAGGGTCCTCCCAGTGCACCAGGCCCGAGCACTTGACTCATGTATCCCACCTGGGCTGGTGATCTGTTTCACTATAGATAATATACATGCTGTTCTTTCAAAACATCCCACCCTCACCTTCTCCCACAGAGTTCAAAAGTCTGTTCTGTACTTCTGTGTCTCTTTTTCTGTTTTGTGTATAGGGTTATCATTACCACCTTTCTAAATTCCATATATATGTGTTAGTATGCTGTAATGTTCTTCATCTTTCTGGCTTACTTCACTCTGTATGATGGGTTCCAGTTTCATCCATCTCATTAGAACTGATTCAAATGAATTCTTTTTAACGGCTGAGTAATAGTCCATGGTGTATATGTACCACAGCTTCCTTATCCATTCGTCTGCTGATGGGCATCTAGGTTGCTTCCATGTCCTGGCTATTATAAACAGTGCTGCGATGAACATTGGGGTGCACGTGTCTCTTTCAGATCTGGATTCCTCAGTGTGTATGCCCAGAAGTGGGATTGCTGGGTCATATGGCAGTTCTATTTCCAGTTTTTTAAGAAATCTCCATACTGTTTTCCATAGTGGCTGTACTAGTTTGCATTCACACCAACAGTGTAAGGGGGTTCCCTTTTCTCCACACCCTCTCCAGCATTTATTGCTTGTAGACTTTTGGATTGCAGCCAAAAGTCTTTTGGCTTTGTGGTTTTGATTTGCATTTCTCTGATAATGAGTGATGTTGAGCATCTTTTCATGTGTTTGTTAGCCATCTGTATGTCTTCTTTGGAGAAATGTCTGTTTAGATATTTGGCCCATTTTTTGATTGGGTCATTTATTTTTCTGGAATTGAGCTACAGGGGTAGCTTGTATATTTTTGAGCTTAATCCTTTGTCTGTTGCTTCATTTGCTATTATTTTCTCCTTTGTTGTGCAAAAGATTTTAAGTTTCCTTTGTTGTGCAAAAGATTTTAAGTTTCATTAGGTCCCATTTGTTTAGTTCTGCTTTTATTTCCAATATTGTGGGAGGTGGGTCATAGAGGATCTTGCTGTGATTTATGTCGGAGAGTGTTTTGCCTATGTTCTCCTCTAGGAGTTTTATAGTTTCTGGTCTTACATTTAGATCTTTAATCCATTTTGAGTTTACTTTTTGTGTATGGTGTTACAAAGTGTTCTAGTTTCATTCTTTTACAAGCAGTTGACCGGTTTTCCCAGCACCACTTGTTAAAGAGGTTGTCTTTTTTCCATTGTATATCCTTGCCTCCTTTGTCAAAGATAAGGTGTCCATAGGTCCGTGGATTTATCTCTGGGCTTTCTATTCTGTTCCATTGATCTATATTTCTGTCTTTGTGCCAGTACCATACTGTCTTGATGACTGTGGCTTTGTAGTAGTCTGAAGTCAGGCAGGTTGATTCCTCCAGTTCCATTCTTCTTTCTCAAGACTGCTTTGGCTATTCGAGGTTTTCTGTATTTCCATACAAATTGTGAAATTATTTGTTCTAGTTCTGTGAAAAATACCGTTGGTAGCTTGATAGGGATTGCATTGAATCTATAGATTGCTTTGGGTAGAATAGCCATTTTGACAATATTGATTCTTCCAATCCATGAACACGGTATGTTTCTCCATCTGTTTGTGTCCTCTTTGATTTCTTTCATCAGTGTTTTATAGTTTTCTATGTATAGGTCTTTTGTTTTTTAGGTAGATATACTCCTAAGTATTTTATTCTTTTTGTTGCAATGGTGAATGGTATTGTTTCTTTAATTTCTCTTTCTGTTTTTTCATTGTTAGTATAGAGGAATGCAAGGGAGTTCTGTGTGTTAATTTTATATCCTGCAACTTTACTATATTCATTGATTAGCTCTAGTGATTTCCTGGAAGAGTCTTTAGGGTTTTCTATGTAGAGGATCATGTCATCTGCAAACAGCGAGAGTTTCACTTCTACTTTTCCTATCTGGATTCCTTTTACTTCTTTTTCTGCTCTGATTGCTGTGGCCAAAACTTCCAACACTATGTTGAATAGTAGTGGTGAGAGTGGGCACCCTTGTCTTGTTCCTGATTTCAGAGGAAATGCTTTCAATTTTTCACCATTGAGGGTGATGCTTGCTGTGGGTTTGTCATATATAGCTTTTATTATGTTGAGGTATGTTCCTTCTATTCCTGCTTTCTGGAGAGTTTTAATCATAAATGAGTGTTGAATTTTGTCAAAGGCTTTCTCTGCATCTATTGAGATAATCATATGGTTTTTATCTTTCAATTTGTTAATGTGGTGTATTACATTGATTGATTTGCGGATATTAAAGAATCCTTGCATTCCTGGGATAAAGCCCACGTGGTCATGGTGTATGATTTTTTTTAATATGTTGTTGGATTCTGTTTGCTAGAATTTTGTTAAGGATTTTTACATCTATGTTCATCAGTGATATTGGCCTGTAGTTTTCTTTTTTTGTGGCATCTTTGTCTGGTTTTGGAATTAGGGTGATGGTGGCCTCATAGAATGAGTTTGGAAGTTTACCTTCATCTGCAATTTTCTGGAAGAGTTTGAGTAAGATAGGTGTTAGTTCTTCTCTAAATTTTTGGTAGAATTCAGCTGTGAAGCCATCTGGTCTTGGGCTTTTGTTTGCTGAAAGATTTTTTATTACAGTTTCGATTTCCTTGCTTGTGATGGCTCTGTTAAGACCTTCTATTTCTTACTGGTTCAGTTTTGGAAAGTTATACTTTTCTAAGAATTTGTCCATTTCATCCAAATTGTCCATTTTATTGGCATAGAGCTGCTGGTAGTAGTCTCTTATGATCCTTTGGATTTCAGTGTTGTCTGTTGTGATCTCTCCATTTTCGTTTCTAATTTTGTTAATTTGTTTCTTCTCTCTTTGTTTCTTAATGAGTCTTGCTAGTGGATTGTCAATTTTGTTTATTTTTTCATAAAACCAGCTTTTAGCTTTGTTGATTTTTGCTATGGTCTCTTTAGTTTCTTTTGCATTTATTTCTGCCCTAATTTTTTAAGATTTCTTTCCTTCTGCTAACCCTGGGGTTCTTCATTTCTTCCTTTTCTAGTTGCTTTAGGTGTAGAGTTAGGTTATTCATTTGGCTTTTTTCTTGTTTCTTGATGTAAGCCTGTAATACTATGAACCTACCCCTTAGCACTGCTTTTACAGTGTCCCATAGGTTTTGGGTTGTTGTGTTTTCATTTTCATTCATTTCTATACATATTTTGATTTCTTTTTTGATTTCTTCTATGATTTGTTGGTTACTCAGAAGCATGTTATTTTGCCTCCATATGTTTGAATTTGTAACAATTTTTTTCCTGTAATTGAGATCTAATCTTACTGCACTGTGGTCAGAAAAGATGACTGGAATGATTTCAAATTTTTTGAATTTTCCAAGACCAGATTTATGGCCCAGGACACACATCACATTTTAATAGCTTATTTTTTAGAACACTTAAAATTACAGAAAAATTACTATTTCGAATATGGTACAGAGAGATCACATATAGCCTGCCTCAGTTTCCCCTACTAACATCTAACATTCAGTTCAGTTCAGTCACTCAGTCGTGTCTGACTCTTTGCGGCCCCATGGACTGCAGCACGCCAGGCCTCTCTGTCCTTCACAAACTCCTGGAGTTTACTCAAACTCATGTCCACTGAGTCAGCGATGCCATCCAGCCATCTCATCCTCTGTCGTCCCCTTCCTCCTGCCCCCAATTCCTCCCAGCATCAGGGTCTTTTCCAACGAGTCAGCTCTTCGCATCAGGTGGCCAAAATATTGGAGTTTCAGCCTCAGCATCAGTCCTTCCAATGAACAGCCAGAACTTATCTCCTTCAGGATGGACTGGTTGGATCTCCTTGCAGTCCAAGGGACTCTCAAGAGTCTTCTCCACCACATCTAACATTAGTATGGTACATTTGTCACAATTAGTAAACCAATGTAAACCATCTTCCCTTGGAGATGGACTCCTCAAGTCACCTGGCCACGGGACCCAAGTGAAGCCTGACTCCTTCCTGGAAGCCCCCCACTCCCACCCCGGACACCCCAACTCTGCACTTACACCCCACAAAACCGCCACCTTTCCAGCCCCATGTCCACGTCACAGCTGGAGAGTGTGATCAAGCCCCCGTTGCCACCCTGCCCTGTGACAACCCTATTTTTAAGCCACCGCTGAATCAAGAGAGGAGAGATTCAAATTCCTCTCCCCATATCATGGAGTTGATAGGGTTTCTTTTTCCTTGGAACACTTGAAGCAAATTGAGCCCACGTCCATTTTTGCCTTGACGATCATCCAAAATATGAACTCTACTCAAGTTACAATGAAACTCTTTCTGTCTTAGTTTCAAGGTGCCAATTCACATAGGTGCCAATACATTGTATGTCATGGATCAAATGCAGGGCGAGACAAATCCCCACATGTGAAGCTTACAAAGGAAATGTGTCAGAACCATTGCATAACTCCAGGAGCCCTTCGCCAGATTGAGGCTATCAGCAGGCTTGAGCGTGGGGAGAGGGGAAGGTGGGCCAGGAGATATCTTTAGAGACAGCTGCCTTCCTGCTGAGTCCCGACCTCCTACCCCACTCCCACCTGGAGCTTTGTGATGCGGACTTTCATGAGGTCACATGGAGAGTTTTGAAATACGTTCTATGTAGGGGTCGCAGAGTCGGACACGACTGAGCGACTGAACTGAACTGAGTGGAGTGATGCAGCATACAAGAGCTTGACTTTTGGAAGAGAAAATTAAAAAGTGCTCCAGCAACAAAACAGAAATAGTGCAGGAGTTTGACCTGTACTCACAGAGCTTGCAAATGGCTATGGTGGCCAAAGATGATTGCAATTTTTTATTTTTTTTACAGTCCTCCCATGGAGAGATAGAGATAGGTATATGCCTTCTCTTTGCATTCAGGTAAGCTCTGTGACTGTTCTGGGATACACTAGGAAAGACTCAGTGTCAATTTCTGGTCCATTTTATCTCTTCTAGAACATTCCTTGGAAACCCTGCCTGTAATAAATTGTCCACCCTAAGACCACCAGCCTAGAGAAGCCCTGGGCAAACACTCTGGATGAAAGCCAACTTCCCAGTCAAAGCACCCAATATTTAAGGCTTAGACACCCTGCCCATCCTCCAGTTGTAATGAGTGACTTCCACCAATGCCACATAGAACAGAAGAAGCACCCAATGAGCCACTCCTAAAGCCCTCCTGCAAGAAAAGAAAAAGTAAGTTACAATGAAACAGTTGTTGCTTTAAGCCATTAGATCTGGGGTAACTAGTTATGCAGCAGTAGGTAACCAGAGTGGTGGCAAACGATGGTCTCCAGTAGGTAATTTGGAGGGCTCCCAGAAGAGAACTGCAGCACGGTGCAAAAAGATCAGGGTGTGAGTTATGCCCAGAGCTGAGTCCTGTCCACGGGCCTTTCTAGAGATGCTGGTAGGCCATCAGGAAGTGAGAGATGACACCAGACAACTCAGGGCTATGAAAGAGGTTGAGAACGCCAGCCCAGAGCAGAGATTCGTCTGTCTCAGTCAAGGACACTGGGATGGGTTTAGCAGTGGATTATGAAACAACCATGAAAGCATTTCATGGAGGAAGCTCTGGCTTCTAGACCAGAGAATGTGGCAGAAACAAAACAGGAAAACTCAATGACCCGAAGCGTGAAGAGAGAGATGATTTGCTAAAACATCAACTTCAAAATCGCAAAATTACACACACCTGGAAACTCCAATTAATGACTGGAACTATTGTTTGTGATTAAAGTGACTATCTATTACTCTAAAATTAGCACAAGTCTATTCTTAATGTCTGTTTCTTCACTGTTGCCCTATAAATGGGGATAGGGGAGGAGAGGGTGAGATGTATGAAAAGAGTGACATGGAAACTTACACTACCATATGTAAAATAGATATTTTGCATATCTATTTGCAACGGGAATTTGCTGTGTGGCTCAGGAAACTCAAACAAGGGCTCTGTATCAACCTCCAGCTGTGGGATTGGGGGTGGGGGAGATGGGACGGAAGCTCAAAAGGGAGGGGTTATATGTATACCTATGGCTGATTCATGTTGAGGTTTGACAGAAAACAGCAAAATTCTTTAAAGCAATCATCCTTCAATAAAAAATAAATTTTAAAAAGTCAGCAGGGTTCATGAGACTGTCAGCACTTATCTTTAGTGTCAAGAGACTTATACTCCTTTCAGTAAAGTTTAAGAATTTGGAAAGAGATAAAAGTTGTATTCTGTTTGATTAAATTACTGGCTAAGCTTTGTAGTAACTGAGTTATGGACAATTATCTCATGTATGTCATGCAATCTCTTTGGCATACTTGGTATTTCAGAACTAGATTATTAGAGAACATACATTTGTAAGCAGCAATGTTTTAAAGCTAAGTGTCTTTAGGTGCCTTACAGTGACATATGGTCTCAATTTACAGTGTTATATGGAATAGGATTCAGGGCCCTAAATGTACACATTTACCTCAATTTGTTTAAGGAAAGCTATAGTTTTCCCACAAGTCCTGTGGGTGATAAATCTGATCACATTTCCTTGATTTCAAAGAAAGAGCTAAATTTAGCACTATACTTCCCCCTGACATACTATATTTTATGGTATCCATTCTGAGTAATAACATTAGTTTTGGTTCCATTTTATCAAAAAATGCTTATTTGTGCTTTCTAACATTTTATCTTTTTATCTGCCATATTTCTTTGAAAGATTCCATATATGCATACAGTGGAGTTTAAGTGACTGGGCTGTAGAGCCAGAGAGCCTTCATTCACACCCAGTTCTACCTACCTCTTACTGTGTAGCTTTTAGACCAAGCCTTGTCATCTTTCTCATTTGTAAAACAGATTTTAAGAGTATCTTCATAGGATCATTGTAGGATTAAGTTGAAGTAATGCATGTAGAACAAGGACTAGCACTTAGTTAAAACTATTAGCTACTAATAATAATGATAATTTTATCCTTGTTGGATATCAACAATTAAATGCAAAATAGAAAAAATTAAAATAACAAACAGACTGAGATATTTGGAAATAGGCAAAGCAATAGAATACTGTTAAATGTTTAGGGATGGGTTTTAAGTGTCATGAGATCTGAAGCTTATAGAATTTTTATTAAAAAGAAATTACAAATGCAAAATCAGAAATAAAAGTAGGTGAAATTTGCTAACTTGTCTGAAAACGAATGACAGGTTGTTTTTTTTTTTAACAACAGCAAAGTAATACTGTCTCAAACTTGCTCAGAGATAATATTATCTGGCTGCAGTGATCTACATTATAATTTATTTCAAAGTTTGAAAATAAAATTACATTCAGAGATTTTAAAGTAGCACTAGGACTTCTGTTGGTTTGTTCATAAATGTGTAGATTTTATTTTGACAGGCATAATGACTCCACTCTAGTCAGCCCTGTCGGATAGGAATGAAAATGACTGTCCTCTCTTCCTTACCCCTTTCATTTACTTATTTTCACTGGAAGATAGTTGCTTTACAATGTTGTGTTGGTTTCTGCCTCACAGCAACGTGAATCAGCCATAAGCGTGTATATATCCTCTGCCCCAAACCTCCCCCAGCCCTGCCCTCCTCGGCGGTCTCTGACCTCCAGTCGGGCCCCCGGAATACCCAGCAGCCCACCCCTGACTGTATCACTTAGGCAACGTGTGTGTTTCAGAGTTACACTCTTGGTCATCCCACCCACTCCTCCCCCTCCGCAGTGTCCAGTCTGTTCTCTGTTCTGCATCCTACTCCTGCCCTGAAAATAAGTTCAGCAGCAGCTTTTTCTAGATTCTACATACATGCCTCAATGTATGTACCATGGCCAGTTTGCAGAGGCAACTGCGTCCATGTGCACCATGGAGAGTTGTAAGAAGTCAGTTAGCAACAAGGACTGGCAGCCTGGGTCCTCAACCAAGTGGACTATGGCAGGCTGACTACTGGAATCAGTGAGAAAGGCTAAGTAAGAAATAAAACACAAAAGAATATAGTTTATAATCACTACTATGTGAGAGTTACATAGCTATGCAGTTTGGCCCCCCCAAAGAGCTATGAACCCAGATTCCAAATGTTGCATCACATGGCTTAAGAAGAATAAAGTCAAACTTTCTGTGGTATTGATACCAATCCTTGAGGACCACATAGTTCAGTTCAGCTCAGTCGCTCAGTCGTGTCCGACTCTGCAACCCCATGAATCGCAGCACACCAGGCCTCCCTGTCTGTCACCAACTCCCGGAGTTTACTCAAACTCATGTCCGACTCAATGGACATCCAGCCATCTCATCCTCTGCCATCCCCTTTTCCTCCTTCCCCCAACCCCTCCCAGCATCAGGGTCTTTTCCAATGAGTCAACTCTTCCCATGAGGTGGTCAAAGTATTGGAGTTTCAGCCTCAGCATCAGTGCTTCCAATGAACACTCAGGACTGATCTCCATTAGGATGAACTGGTTGGATCTCCTTGCAGTCCAAGAGACTCTCAAGAGTCTTCTCCAACACCACAATTCAAAAGCATCAATTCTTTGGCGCCCAGCTTTCTTTACAGTCCAGGTCTCACATCCATACATGACCACTGGAAAAACACAGCCTTGACTAGATGGACCTTTTTTGGCAGTGTAATGTCTCTGCTTTTTAATATGCTATCTGGGCTGGTCATAACTTTCCTTCCAAGGTGTAAGCATCTTTTAATTTCATGGCAGCAATCACCATCTGCAGTGATTTTGGAGCCCCCCAAAATAAAGTCAGCCACTGTTTCCACTGTTTCCCCATCTATTTGCCATGAAGTCATGGGACCAGATGCCATGATCTTAGTTTTCTGAATGTTGAGCTTTAAGCCAACTTTTTCACTCTCCTCTTTCACTTTCATCAAGAGGCTTTTTAGTTCCTATTCACTTTTTGCTATAAGGGTGGTGTCATATGCATATTTGAGGTTATTGATATTTCTCCTGCCAATCTTGATTCCAGCTTGTGCTTCATCCAGTCCGGCATTTCTCATGATGTACTCTGCATATAAATTAAATAAACAGGGTGACAATATACAGCCTTGACGTACTCCTTTCCCTATTTGGAACCAGTCTGTTTTTCCATGTCCAGTTCTAACTGTTGCTTCCTGACCTGCATACAGATTTCTGAAGAGACAGGTCAGATGGTCTGGTATTCCTATCTCTTTCAGAATTGTCCACAGTTTATTGTGATCCACACAGTCAAAGGCTTTGGCATAGTCAATAAAGCAGAAATAGATGTTTTTCTGGAACTCTCTTGCTTTCTCGATAATCCAGCAGATGTTGGCAATTTGATCTCTGGTTCTTTTGCCTTTTCTAAAACCAGCTTGAACATCTGGAATTTCACAGTTCATGTATTGCTGAAGCCTGGCTTGAAGAATTTTGAGCATTACTTTACTAGCATGTGAGATGAGTGCAATTTTGTGGTAGTTTGAGCATTCTTTGGCATTGCCTTTCTTTGGGATTGGAATGAAAACTGACCTTTTCCAGTCCTGTGGCCACTGGTGAGTTTTCCAAATTTGCTGGCATATTGAGTGTAGCACTTTCATAGTATCATCTTTCAGGATTTGAAATAACTCAACTGGAATTCCATCACTTCCACTAGCTTTGTTCATAGTGATGCTTTCTAAGGCCCACTTGACTTCACATTCCAGGATGTCTGGCTCTAGGTGAGTGATCACACCATCGTGATTATCTGAGTCGTGAAGATCTTTTTTGTACAGTTCTTCTGTGTATTCTTGCCACCTCATCTTAATATCTTCTGCTTCTATTAAGTCCATACCATTTCTGTCCTTTATTGAGCCCATCTTTGCATGAAATGTTCCCTTGGTTTCTCTAATTTTCTTGAAGCAATCTCTGGTCTTTCCCATTCTGTTGTTTTCATCTATTTCTTTGCATTGATCGCTGATGAAGGCTTTCTTATCTCTCCTTGCTATTCTTTGGAACTCTGCATTCAAATGGGAATATCTTTCCTTTTCTCCTTTGCTTTTCACGTGTCTTCTTTTCACAGCTATTTGTAAGGCCTCCTCAGACAGACATTTTGCTTTTTTTGAATTTCTTTTCCTTGGGGATGGTCTTGATCCCTGTCTCCTGTACAATGTCACAAACCTCCATGCATAGTCCATCAGGCTCTCTGTCTATCAGATTTAGTCCCTTAAATCTATTTCTCACTTCCACTGTATAATCATAAGGGATTTGATTTAGGTCATACCTGAATGGTCTAGTGGTTTTCCCTACTTTCTTCAATTTAAGTCTTAATTTTGCCTTAAGGAGTTCATGATCTGAGCCACAGTCAGCTCCCATTCTTGTTTCTGCTGACTGTATAGAGCTTCTCCATCTTTGGCTGCAAAGAATATAATCAATCTGATTTCAGTGTTGACCATCTGGTGATGTCCACGTGTAGAGTCTTCTCTTGTGTTGTTGGAAGAGGCTGTTTGCTATGACCAGTGTGTTCTCTTGGCAAAACTCTGTTAGCCTTTGCCCTGCTTCATTCTGTACTCCAAGGCCAAATTTGCCTGTTACTACAGGTGTTTCTTGACTTCCTACTTCTGCATTTCCAGTCCCCTATAATGCCTCACTATTCCCATCTTACAACCTATAATAAAAGTGTAAAAGTCAGTGACCCCAAATTCTTAGGTGCCTCTAAGTGGATCTCTCACTCTAAAAAGACAGAAAAGCCTGCTGAAGTTTCAAATGTGCTTCCACAAGCAATAAAGGAGAAATAGGGAGCTGAACCATGCAATCCATCAAGTATGCTAGGTCTGGTTTTATTTGCATTGCTTCCTTGCTTGATTCCCTGGAGAAGGAAATGGCAACCCACTCCAGTATTCTTGTCTGGAGAATTCCATGGACAGTGGAGCCTGGTGGGCTAAAATCCATGGTGTTGCAAAGAGTCAGGCATAACTGAGCAACTGTCACTCACTTGCTTGATTTGGTGGCTGAACAAAGCGAATGTTGTGTTACTCAAAACCAAGTCATCATCCTTAAGAACAGCATTGGTGATCCTGCTTTCCCACCCCTTAGTGGTAAGGAAGGTGAACAACACCAGAGCTTAGCACTGGATCTAGCATGTAGATGACTGAAAAACCAGTCATCAATGCGCTTAGAGCATGTCCATAAATGCTTGTGTCAAATCTGAACACCTAATTGCCCATTCTGGCAAACGATCAGGTTTATGACCTATACAGTAACACTGATCTACATAATACACAGTGATTTCATCAGTCTTCAACTGTAACCTCCTCAGTAGCAGTTATTGGGCCAAGTACTTCTCTCTTATTACCTTCCTGTGTATTACAGCATAGTTATCAGTTTAATAATGGAAATGGTGTAGAAATCATTAACTTCTGTCAGTTACAGACTGAGGTACATCCCATGCAGGAATGCTCCTCCATGGCAGACTGCCCTCCTTAGAGAATGCATTATTGTGACTACTTGGGAAATTTTTTGACACATTTCTAGGAAGGGCAGGGGTTTTTCACTTTGCTGTAAGAGATGAAGCAGGTGTGAAAGGCAAGTAGGTCAGTACAAGGGAATACCTCCTTCTGCTTCAGGGGACTCTCCTTAGCTTTTTTATTCTGAAAGATTCTATATGCACCGTATGCTTGAGAAGTCCCATAGAAAGTGATCAAAACCCAGAAAAAGACATGATACAAATTTCTTGTTCTAAGGGCCTTAGTAGTGTTTGGAAGTAGCATAGGATCTGACTTGCTTAGTATATTTGTTGCATATTAAGAAAAGCATCTTAGAGGTATATCCAGCATGTTTCTGGGGATTTTTTTTAATAACATGCAAAATTAATAAGGAAGTATTAGTTTTTCACATTTAGGGGTTTAATCATAAACAAGTTTTGGGCTTTATTTTAATGCCAATTATCACACTATTGGTCCTACCCATCCATTTAGTCAGAAATTTTTGGAATCCCTTTGTTCACTGTGAAGGTGATATAGTTCCATCCAAAACATCCAACAATAACAACTCTTATTTTTTCAGTAGGGTTTCCTTGGCCTTGTGAGCAAAACTTACAAATGTACAAAGCTTATAAAACTTATAGACAGAGCTCATTAGTAGGAGAATTAGAAGTATTTATGTGTCTTACTAAATCATTGAGTAGTAATTAATTTTTCTTCTAGATACTTTAGGTTTAAAAACATTTTCCTTGAGGTTTTTATGTCAAAGCCTCAGGTAATCTTTGAATCATTTCTAAAGAATTTCTTGGTAAAATCCTCTTGATTTATTTTAGAACTCAATGTTTTCTTTGCCTTGTCCTTCAGCACCTCGGAAATTGACATTATTTTACAGTGAAAGAGAAAGTGGTTTGGGACCAATCATCTTTAACAAATTTTATTCTGAAATAATTTTATATTTGCCGAAGAATCACAAGGACAGTTCCCATATACTCTTCACCCAGTTTCTCCTAAGTTAAACAACCATGACACATTCATCAAAACCAAGAAATTAACTTTAGTACAATACTATTAACTAAACTGCAGGCTTTATTCTAGTTTTGGTGTTTTTTCCCATTAATGTTCTTTTTCTGTCCCAAGATCCAACCCAGGACTGCCCGTTGATTTAGCTCCCATGTCTCCTCAGTCTCCTCCTCTGAGGGAGATTCTCGATCGTTCTATGTCTTTCACGCCCTTCACAGTTTTGAGCAGTTCTCGTCAGGGAGCTTGTAGACTGTCCTTCAGGTTGGGTTTGTCTGATGTTTTCCAATGACCAAACTCGGGTAACGGATTCGGGGGAAGAACACCATAGAAGTGAAGTGCTTTCCCCACTGTACCATTTCAGGGGGTGCATGCTATCAATATGACTTATTTCAGGTGATATTAACATTGACTGCTTGACTAACGTAAGTGCCCAGGGCTCTCCACTCTCCAGCTATCTTTCTTCTCCCATAGTCTCTTCCAACCCACCCTCAAGAGGAAGGGAACCAACTCCATTTCCCAGAGTGAACAATATCAGACAATTTGTGGGCATTAATAAAATGATAAACTAACAAATATTTAGAGGAAATATCCTGAGGCTATGCAAATACTCTCTTTCTTCTTAAAGTTGCATCTACTAATATTAGCATTTATCAGTGGATCTTGCCTTCAGCAGCTATTACTATGGTGTTCTAATGGTGATTTTCCATTTCCTTCATATCTTCTGCATTTATTAATTGGAATTCACCTGTAAGGGTCCAATATTTAGGTCACCTGATGCAAAGAGTTGACTCATTGGAAAAGACCCTGATGCTAGGAAAGACTGAGGGCAAAAGGAGAAGGAGAAGGCAGAGGATGAGACAATTGGATAGCATCACCATGAACAGACATGAGTCTGAGCCAACTCCAGGAGCCAGTTAAGGACAGGGGAGCCTGGCGTGCTGCAGCCCATGGGGTTGCAAAGCATCAAACACAACTTAGTGACTGAACAAAAACAAAATCTGTAAGGAATATCCCTTCCTCCCCATCTATTTGTCCATTAATTATTCAGTTACTCATTGATTTAACCATGAACTTAGGCACATTCATTTCTCTAGGTTATAACACCATACTATTTTTATTTATTATGCTGCTCAAATTATTCTGCTTTAGCCATTCCATCTATTTTATATTGGTTCCTGTGTCCTTTTGACATATCCCTATTTTCGTTTTTTTACTTTATCTCTTTTTTTGACCTTACTTTCTGGAATTATAAAAGATGCTCCAGAATCTTGCACTTCATTGCCCCAGACAGAGAGTAAGCCATTTCTCTAAGGAGACCTGATCCCTTTTACTGAAGCATAGTATATAGAAGCTGAGATCTGGGAATTAGATATATCTGTTGAAACTGGAGTGTCACTCTTTCTAGGCTCTCATAGTAGACAGATCTAAGAAATCTAGGTATGTATACCAGCCCATATACACACATACCTGTATTTATTTCTTTTGTTTATACTACATAGCATTAAAATAAGTGAGCTCATTATATTACCAACTCTAATCTAGCACCATAGGGATAATTTCAGGCTTTTCCTTGATCTCTCTAATGCTTTTGTAACTTGCTTCTCTGGCAGTGAGAAATCTGGCTCTCATTGTTTGCATAGTTCATCCCTAGTTTGTAAATAGTGTAGTTTCAGAATTGCTGAAATACTGCTGTAAGAAACAAATCTGCCAATCAGAGTACTGCTTGTAAATAGTTCTTTGTTTTTTTTTTTTTTTTTTTTGGCTTTAGAGTTAGATTATCCAACCAAAACACTACTTTCCAATGTTCTTAGGGTCAGTTCCTATTATCCGTTACCCCTTCAGTGTAATTAAGTCATACACTCATTACACAGCTAAATTAATTTGTCACAGTTTTGGGTTCTCCCAATATCTTGGGTTCTCCTAACTCAAAATTCTAGTTGATTTTTTTAAAATTTACACATAGTAAATTTCACTCTTTATAGTTTACAGTTCTATGGGTCTTGACAAACGTATAAAGTAATCTACCTAACACCACAGTATATACAGATCAAATTCATCATTTTAAAAATCACCCTTTGTCAGAGCCAACCATTTTTAAATTCCTCTAATAGCTTTAGTCTTTTACTTGGACATATCTCACAGAGTTCTAGAGTAGCAAGCAAGCATCCCAAGGATAAAGTAAACACACACACACACACACACACACACACACACACACACACACAAATATTTTATAGGAATAATGGCCACGTGTGCTCAAAAATGAACTTTAGAATATTATATTAGCATTGTTCTCTATAGAGCAGAGAATGCAAACTGCTAAATAATGCTATGAATACATTGACAGAATCACCAAAAATAATGTCAGGAAGGAAAACTTTTCCCTTCCTCCCTTCTAGGTTCTTTGACTGGTCTAAGCATTAAATTGACAAAGACAGATTAACAGCAGAAAAGCAAATTTAATTTTCTAGGTACGGGATCCCCTAAAATAGGAAACTCAAAGAAGTGACCAAAGCAGGCAAATTTTATACCATTTAAACAAGGAAACAATACATTTGTGAAGAACTGACAAGAAAAAGGGGTTTGGGCTTGGGGTAGCAAATGAGTGGTTTGCTTACAAACCAAAACGTGGTTTGTTTACACAGCCTTGTCAGCCCTAAATTCTGTTTCCAGCGATAAGCATCTCTGTCTACTTCCTGGTACAGAAAAGAACCTTTAACAAGGGAGATTTAGCTCT
Organism: Muntiacus reevesi; assembly: GCF_963930625.1. Classification (NCBI taxonomy): domain Eukaryota; kingdom Metazoa; phylum Chordata; class Mammalia; order Artiodactyla; family Cervidae; genus Muntiacus; species Muntiacus reevesi. Next base: position 284,804,476 of record NC_089249.1, read on the forward strand.
TGTTTCTAGAGGGAGAAAGGAAGACATCTGTGTACTTCTTACACCAGCTGTTCCTTAAGTAACTTTAATTCAAAATAATCAAAATGCCAAAGTGGCATGCTCTGGGATGGCATGTTCTGCTTCCCTTCAATAATATTTAGATCGCTATCAGCTTTACCTATTAGTATTTGTCTGAGCTCTAGGGAAGTGACTCACAAAATCAAACTCTTTAATTTTCCTGTTTACCCATTTTTATTGCTTTGATTCAACTCTTTATCATCTCTCATCTAAACTATTTAAAAAAATTCCTACCTGGTGTCCCTCAGGCAAGTGTCTCCTAACTGAAAAACCCCTACCCACAAACTCTCTGAACATATCCTCTTTAAATCCAAATCTGATTATGTTTTCCCCTCAATTAAAAACCCATGCCAATATACCTGGACAAAACTAATTCAAAAAGATACATTCACCCCTATGTTTATAGGAGTACTAGTTACAATATCCAAGACATGGAAACAACTCAAATGCCCATCAATAGATGAATGGATGAAGATGTGAGACATATATAAAATGGGATATTGCTTAGCCACGAAAAGAGTGAAATGACGCCATTTGCAGAAGCTCATTGTACCATGTGAAGTAAGTCAGAAACAGAAGGACAGACACCCCACACTGTCAGTTCCATGTGGGCCCTACAATCCTGCACAAATGAACCGGCCTGCAGACAGAATGGGACTCACAGGTGGAGGGAATAGACTTGCGGTTGCAGGGGGTGGGAGGAGGGGCGGGGAGAGGGATGGCCTGGTTGGGGTTACCAGACGCCAACTGTCCCATTTAGAAGAAAGAAAAAGGTCCTAGTGTAGAGCAAAGGAAACTACATTCTGTCTCCTGGGACAAACCATAATGGAAAAGAATATGCAAAAAGAATGTATATATGCATATGACTGTGTCACTTTGCAGGACAGTAGAAATTAGCACAACATTGTAAATCAGTTACACTTCAAGTTTCTTTTCTTTTTTTTAATCTTCTAAAAAAACCACCTTATTCCAGTTGCCAACAGGAAGATCCCCAGCTCCTTAACGTGGCAGCCGTGTGACTCACTGATCTATCTGGCCAAACCACAGCCTCTCACACACACTTCTCTGACTCCGGGAAACACCTCGCTTTCCCCGCAGAGACTCCCCGGCTTCCCCGCCGCCTGTCCACACTGCTCTCTCCTTGCGAATGCGAACCCCTCCTTCAAAACCCAATCAGATTTTACCTCCTCTGGTATCTTGCACTGTTTCTCAAAGTGAATTCACTTTTTTTTTTTTTTCTGCTTTTTGTGTTTCCAAGGCCCTTGCATAGAATATTGTGCTGCTGCTAAGTCGCTTCAGTCGTGTCCGACTCTGTGCGACCCCATAGACGGCAGCCCACCAGGCTGCCCCATCCCTGGGATTCTCCAGGCAAGAACACTGGGGTGGGTTGCCATTGCCTTCTCCAATGCAGGAAAGTGAAAAAAGTGAAGTCGCTTAGTCGTGTCCGACTCTTTGGGACCCCGTGGACTGCAACCCACCAGGCTCCTCCGTCCCTGGGTTCTCCAGGCAAGAGTTCTGGAGTGGGGTGCCAGTGCTTTCTCCAGAATATTGTACTGTGTAGCACTTATTAATATTTCTCTTTTTTGTAAAGTTTGAGTTCCTTAAAGAAAGGATACAGCCTTTCACCTCTGATAGCATCCCTAAGACTTAAAATGCCAGACTTGTATGAATTCAGATAATGTGGATGTGAATTTAGACGATCATACCAAAAATAAAATGGCAGAACCCTCTGGAAGGCTCTCCTTGCCTGTCAGTCCCCTCTCTCCCCTCAGATTGCTTGCTGAGTCACGGAAGTGAGAACTGGATGATCGGGGATAGAACAGCAAGGTGTCCAGGTACAGTCTGCACGCTCCAAAGCTACACTCTGTCTGTCCAATACGTCTGACAGGAAGCCGGAAACACGTACACTCATCACCCAGAGAGGCTCTCTCATGTGTAATCCTGGAGCTATGTTCTGTCAAATGTACCACTCAGCTAGCTGTGATCATTATTTTAAAAGCTTTTTGGCAGTACATTCTTTTTCTTTCTGATTAGATGTAAGACACACCTTAGCATCATCGGCCACATACTAAAACCATCTCTTAGGCTATTTTAGGGAAAGTGTCAGCAATGACTCATTTTGCATGTTTCATATTGATCCATGCTAGTTTAAACAGAAAGTCATATTTTCCAGTCTTATCTCTCAGTTATATGAATACATCTATATTAGAGTTCCCCAGAGAAGTGGAATCAATAGGATCAATATCTAACTATACACATATACCTACAGAGAGAGGGAAATAGATTTACCATAAAGAATTGGCTTATGTAATTTATGGAGATTGAAAAACATCAAGATATATACTCTGAAGAACCGAGAACCAGACCAGTGGGATAATTTCCAGTCTGAGTCTAAAGGCCTGAGAACTAGGAGACTCAATGGTTTCAGCTCTCAGAGCTCCTAATTTAAGAGAAGAAGAAGTTAAGTTCTAAAGGAGAGGCTTGTCGGACCGCAGACTATAAAGAGAATAGACCACCAGCATAGCAGGAAAATGAAGAGTGCCGTGATGCAACCAGAGACTGCTGCGTTGGGAAATGGTGTGCTGGACTCCTGGGGCTTCTGAAATGGTTGGGGTTAGTGCAAAGTCACCACTGCGTCTGCTGAAGAGTATGCACCAGGGGGGCTCTAAATGAGGACGTGGCTCTCTCTGAGACCCAAGTTAAAACACAAGCTTTGTGACACACGCTTCCCCGGTGGCTCAGATGGCAAAGAATCCCCCTGCAGCGCGGAGACCTGGGTCCCGTCCCTGGGTCAGGAAGGTCTCCTGAAGAAGGGAAAGTCTGTCCACTCTAGTGCTCTTTCCTGAATCGCATGGACAGAGGACCCTGGTGGGCTACAGCCCATGGGGTCACAAAGAGTGGGACACGACTGAGCGACTGAGCACAACACAGACAGTACTGCTCATGTCATAGACCCTCTTTCTCAGATTTTGGAGACAGTTTGAAGGCAAGCCACTCACCTTGGTGCTTTCTACCTTGTCTCCATTCTTTCTCATTTGTAGTTACTTAAGAACACTGCTATGTTCAAAATTGCTGTCAGTTTTTAAGTAGGGTTTCTTAAAGTGGCACAACTAACAATATGCCCTTCCAATTTTCTACCATTCAATGTTAAAATCACCAATATCATTGGTTTATAACACCTCTTACATTATTGTTGGGCAAAATTTAAACATAAATGTGTATTAACTTTGCCTCTGGACAAAATTGGGTTGCAAATTATTTGAATAAAACACAGTATAGTATTATACTCATTTTGTAGTCACAACCATCAAAATGGCATCTAGCAGAGCAATAAAATACAGCAATTTGACAATGATTTTTGAAGGCATGAACCAGTTAAGTAATTAATATGATCCACTGGTTTTCTCTGGTACTGTTTCCAAGTCTCTCATATCTTGTACATTCACTTTGGGACAAATAAGAAGATACAGGAAAAAGACTGTCATCTTTATCATCTTCACACTGGGAGTGCCCTCCCTTCTTCACTAATTCCCTCCCTACAACACAGACTTCTATGGGTTCACAGTATTCAGGATGAGTAGAGTGATCCTTAAGGAAGTTCTGAATGGATGTCAAGATTTGACTGTATCTTTTGCCCATTTAATCCTGGATCTTCAGATGAATCTGCCTATCAAATAATCAATTAAGTCACTCAGTCGTGTCTGACTCTTTGGGAACCCATGTACTTCAATATACCAGGCTTCCTTATCCATCACCAACTTCCAGAGTTTACCAAACCCATGTCCATTGAGTTGGTGATGCCATCCAACCATATCATCCTCTGTCTTCCCCTTCTCCTCCCACCCTCAATCTTTCCCAGCATCAGGGTCTTTTCCAGTGAGTCAGTTCTTCACATCAGGTGGCCAGAGTATTGGAGTTTCAGCTTCAGCATCAGTCCTTCCAATGAGCATTCAGGTCTGATTTCCTTTAGGATGGACTGGTTTGATCTCTTTGCACTCCAAGGGACTCTCAAGGGTCTTCTCCAACACTACAGTTCAAAAGCATTAATTCTTTGGCACTCAGCTTCCTTTATAGTTCAACTCTCACATCCATACATGACTACTGGAAAAACCATAGCTTTGACTAGATGGGCCTTTGTTGGCAAAGTAACGTCTCTGTGTTTTAATATGCTTCTAGGTTGGTCATAGCTTTTCTTCCAAGGGGCAAACATCTTTTAATTTCATGGCTGCAGTCACCACCCATAGTGATTTTGGAGTCCAAAATAATAAAGTCTGTCACTATTTCCATTGTTTCCCTATCTATTTGCCATGAAGTGATGGGGCCAGATGCCATGATCTTAGTTTTCTGAATGTTGAGTTTTAAGCCAACTTTTTCACTCTCCTCTTTCACCTTCATCAAGAGACTCTTTAGTTCTTCCCTTTTTATCATAAGGGTGGTGTCACTTGCATATCTGAGGTTATTAGTATTTCTTCCAGCAACCTTGATTCTAGCTTGTGCTGCATCCAGTCCCACATTTCACATGATGTACTCTGTGTATAAGTTAAATAAGCAGGGTGACAATATACAGCCTTGACATACTTCTTTCCAGATTTCAAGCCCATCTATTGTTTCATGTCCAGTCTAACTGTTGCTCCTTGACCTGCATGCAGGTTTCTCAAGAGGCAGGTCAGGTGGTCTGGTATTCCCATCTCTTGAAGAATTTCCCACAGTTTGTTGTGACCCACACAGTCAAAGACTTTGGCATAGTCAACAAAGCAGAAATAGATGTTTTTCTGGATGCCTTGTTTTCTCGATGACCCAACGGATCTTGGTGATTTGATTCTGGTTCCTCTGCCTTTTCTAAAGCCAGTTTGAACATCTGGAAGTTCATGGTTCATGTACTGTTGAAGAGTGGCTTGGAGAATTTTAAGCATTACTTTACGAGCTTGTGAGATGAGTGCAATTGTGGTAGTTTGAGCTTTTTTAGCATTGCCTTTCTTTGGGTTTGGAATAAAAACTGAACTTTTCCAGTCCTGTGGCCAATACTGAGTTTTCCAAATTTTCTGACATATCAAATGCAACACTTTCACGGAATCATCAGGCCTCCTCAGACAACCATTTTGCCTTTTTGCCTTTCTTTTTCTTGGGGATGGTCTTTATCACTGCCTCCTGTACAATGTCACGAACCCTCCATCCATAGTTCTTCAGGCACTCTGTCTATTAAACCTCCTCCCTTGAATCTATTTTTCACTTCCACTGTATAATCATGAGGGATTTGATTCACAACATACCTGAATGGTCTAGTGGTTTTCCCTAGTGGTTTTCCCTGGTCTAGTGGTGTACATCTTAAATGTATTCATTTTTTATTTGTTAATCACACTGCAATAAAGTTGAGAAAAATAAGTTATTTATATTGTTCTTATTGTTTATTCATTTTCAGTGGGCAGAGTTTCTAGTTTGTGCTTCTTGGTGTCTATTAGCATTGCTTTGTTTTCCCAATTTCTTCTATCAAGTACATGAGAGAACTTAGGAAAATTTTATTGTTTGGAAATTGAAAAACCATTTTTCCATTTCTGTTTTCCTTCTGGGATTGTTAAAGGGTTTTTAGTAATTTTTCCTGTTAAGGAGAGAGTGGTCCAAATCTGATCTCACAGTTAAATGTTAAAACATGAAACACAGAGACTATGCCATTTGATAAATTAATCATTTTTTGTCTATGACTTCCACAATCCATATTTGTGATGAGAAGCAGTATGCGTAAAAGTCAACTTCTGCCAAAATTAGTAATATCTTCACACTCTTAAAGCTTAATAGTGGATGAAGTAGCCTCCATTCATTGCTGTGGGGTTGACCATCCAGTTCTTCTCTCATCTTGAAAACCGCTGCCTCTTGCCCATCCATATGTCTGCAGGAGTAGCTGAGCTTCTGCCTAACCCTTCCTTTAGGTGGTCTCTCTCTGTTGGCCTCAATATCAGCATCTTACCCAAGCTGAGCAGTAAGTCCCCACCCTGGGACTTAGAATCTGATCATACCATTATTCCAAATGTCAGTTTCCTTCCCAGATATGGGCTCTCTCCAGTCCATGTGTGAAGGTATTTTCTTATGTCTTTCCTGTACTGGCCACACACCTTATGTGTGGTTCGTCACAGTCCTCACTGTCGTTCGTTACAATATTCCCAGTTCCTCCATAAGAAAACCTCACATCACTGCTGGTCACCCCTTGTCTTCTCGGGCATAGGGACCCCAGTAGTATACTGCTCTCTGTGCACTTGCGCTTGAAATAGAGGCTTATGTTGTGTCAGGGTTATGCTGACTTTGATATGTGTCAGCATTTCCAGGACTGTCCATTCTTTAATTCCACAAAGTGTTGTTACATGAAGTTAAAAAGCTGATTCAGTCTTTACAGGAGAACTGGGGGTAGTCAAAGAAGATAACAAGATAAAAAGGGAGAAAGTTTAACTAACAGTTAATATAACACCCACCACAGTATTTTATAGGGTGAAGATGTGCAAACCATGAACCTTACAAGCCCATCACCCAGATGTACAGATACCCTGGTGATGTTACAGATTACTTACTTTGCTGCTGCTCTTCAGTCACTCAGTCATGAAGGACTCTTTGTGACCCCATGGAGTGCAGCACATCAGGCTTCCCTGTCCTTCACAATCTCACAGAGTTTGCTCAAACTCATGTGCACTGAGTTGGTGAGGCCATCCAACCATCTCATCCTCTGTCATCTCCTTCTCCTCCTGCCCTCAATCTTTCCCAGCATCAGGGTCTCTTCCAATGAGTTGGTTCTTCATAGCAAGTGGCCAAAGTATTGGAGCTTCAGTTTCAACATTAGTCCTTCCAATGAATATTCAGGGTTTATATCCTTTAGGATTTGACTAGTTTGATCTCCTTGCAGTCCAAGGGACTCTCAAGAGTCTTCTCCAACACCACAGTTTAAAATTATTAATTCTTCAGCACTCAGCTTTCTTTATAGTCCAACTCTCACATCCATACATGACTACTGGAAAAACACAACTTTGACTGGATGGACCTGTGTTGAGAAAGAAATGTTTCTGCTTTTTAGTATACTGTCTAGGTTGGTCATAGCTTTTCTTCCAAGAACAAGCATGTTTTAATTTCATGGCTGTAGTCACCATCCACAGTGATTTTGGAGCCAAGAAAATAAAGTCTGTCACTGTTTCCATTGTTTCCCCATCTATTTGCATGAAGTGATGGAACCAGATGCTATGATCTTAGTTTTCTGAATGTTGAGTTTTAAGCCAACTTTTTCACTCTCTTCTTTCACTTTCCTCAAAAAGCTCCTTAGTTCTTCTTTGCTTTCTGCAATAAGGGTGGTGTCATCTGCATATCTGAGGTTATTGATATTTCTCCCAGCAATCTTGATTCCAGCTTGTGCTTCCTCCAGCCCAGTGTTTCTCATGATGTACTGTGCATAGAAGTTAAATAAGCAGGGTGACAATACACTGCCTTGAGCATTCCCTTCTGGATTTGGAATCAGTCTGTTGTTCTAGTCTGGGTTTCCCTTGTGGCTTAGCTGGTAAAAAATCCGCATGCAATGCAGGAGACCTGGGTTTGATCCCTGGGTTGGGAAGATCCTCTGGAGAATGGAAAGGCTACCCACTCCAGTATTGTAGCCTGGAGAATTCCATGGACTATGCAGTCCATGGGGTCGCATAGAGTCAGACATGACTGAGTGACTTTCACTTCATTTCAGTTCACTTCTGTTGTTCCAAGTCCAGTTCTAACTGTTGCTTCTTGACCTTCATACACATTTCTCAAGAGGCAGGTCAGATGGTCTGGTATTCCCGTCTCTTTAAGAATTTTCCACAGTTTGTTGTGATCCACACAGTCAAAGGCTTTGGTGTAGTCAATAAAGCAGAAGTAGATGGGAGGGATATAGGTAATGCTAAAGGAAGGTGATAAGAAGTTCCTCAAATTAACACAAATCTGCTCTGGGCAAGTCACTCCCTCCGGGGGATGAAATATGGGTCTGCTGGCTTGTGAGTCTCCGTGGGGCAAGGAAAACATGGAAATCTTCCCTCTGCCTTGTACCCTGCACCCATGATGTTGCCAGATTGTCTTATTTCTTCCACAGACAGTATGCTCGATGCTCAGTGGCGTTCGAGGCTGGTACATTTGCTAACTGTCATCTGTCGTGTACAAACGTCTAAAGGAGAAGTGGGCAAGAGGTAACAGTGGATGAAGTACCCTCTCACGGGTGGGCCTGCCTGGTCTGTGATCTCGTGCCCTTCTCCTCAGGGGGTCCCTCTCTCTGCCCTGGGTCCTTTTGGGAAAGTATGACAGTCAACTATTTTGCTTTAAGATACATCTGATTTTTCCCTGCAATATATTCCTGCAGGTCTGAGTTATTCAGCCTGAAATAACAACCCAAGGGATCTAGTCTTCTCTGCAACAGTAGCCATCACAGAACTTGTCTCATTATTCTTCCAGTTTCTAACAGGGAGAGGTAGAAACATACACACACACCCCTCCAAAATAAAAATAACAATTCTTAGAAAACAGTATAATCTCAACCTACAAGGTAGAAGGTAAATATCTTTCTTACCAGCCACAGACTTTGCAAGACTATTAATAGCAATATCACAATGAAATATTTAACACCCTTATTTTGCAAATCAGTTCTAATTTCTTTCTTTCATCTCCAATTCACTTTCAGTTTTACCCAACCAACCTGTTGGTACTGAAAAATAAATTCCTTATCAAAATTAGTAGCTACTTATTAGCAGTAACTGCTTGCTTTTCTATAAAAAGCCCCAATAGAAACTCTGAAACTTGTTTCTGTAAGGTCTAAAATTAATTTTTGGTCAAGCGATGGTCTACTCACATTGTGGTTTTTTTCCCTTCTCTTGGGGTGGGGGGCAGGGGGAGGGCGGTACAGTTTCTTTCTTCCAATTATAAAGTTATGTTTAAGTTTCAGTAAATGGAGAAAGCCAATCTGTAGACAGAGGGAATTAGAGGACAAAGGAAAAGAGTCCTGTAGGCATTGCTGAGCCTGGGACTCGCTGTTCTCAAGGCCCTGCTGAATTTCTGCCCTTCTTAAACATAACCGGATTGTTCTCCTCCTTTCATCTCACCAGATACCATCTTATGTCTCTTTCTTGTTCTCAGTCGCTCAGTCGTGTCCAACTCTTTGCGACCCCATGGACTATAGTCTGCCAGTTTCCTCGGGCTCTGGGATTCTCCAGGCAAGAACACGGGACTGGGTTGCCATTTCCTTCTCCAGGGGCTCTTCCTACCCAGGGATCAAATCTGTGTTTCCTGTGTCTCCTGCATTGACAGGCCCATTCTTTACCACTGAGCCACCTGGGAAGCCCCAATTTCTTGCTAAATAAGGCTTAATTCAAATTTTCTTTATGTCACTTAATAGGAAAGGAAATCTCACTAGTAGACCAAACTAACCAAAACAGAGAAAAGTCTTGTCCCCCATCACCGGGTCCTGTTTGAGAAGAAACAGACATAAGCTCCATCTTTGTCATCCGCAGAAGTGTTACAGAATGCTAACTCAGAGGATCCCTTTGGTTGCTTTCTAGGCGTGCCCCTCTCCCCTTCGCCCACTCTTGCTCCCCCTCCAGGGCAGCAGAACAGAAGCAAACAAACTGGGGTCTGAGCTTGCGGCTCCAGCTTTCTCGCATAGAAGAGAGAACCCGGAGAGAGGCAGGCCAGCCAGCCCAGAGCAGGCCCAAGACACAGCGAGGACGGTTGGGAAAGGAGGAAAAAGTACTCCTCACAGAGGGAAGAAGGGCACCTTCGGTCAGTTTTTCCCCTGGTCCCTGTGGGTGAAGGAATTCCAACTACTCCCGTTTGGTGTTGCCCGATTCACACTGAGTTTTGTTCAAATAAACTCTGAAAAAAATATATTTTTTTAAATCCACAGAAAATAGAAACATCTTTTGTCTTAAATGCCAGAAAGTAGAATAGAAGGGATGACAGTGACCAAATGGACTCAAGAGTTAGCATAACTCCTTGTCATCACCTAAGGACAACCTACAGTTCAAAACCTGGAAACCTCCTAGTCCCTTGACATGAGGAACGGCGTTTGGACATCTTGGGTGCGGATGGAGGCGTGAAGGGCACAACTTGCCCCTGACCAGTGGTGAAAGAACAGAACCGACAGGGGATGTCTCTATGTGAAACACAGTGAGCACAAGGACCCTGCTAGAGGGGATAGGCGGTGCCCCGGGCAAAGGAAGGACCCAAAATTTCAACCACATCTCTGCCTCCAAGTGAGACCTTTGTTCAACCACATCTCTGCAAAACGAAAGCCTCCTCCAAGTCAGACGTCTGGGCTTACCCATGAAAGGTTATAACTCATCCCAGAAGGAGGAGATAGAGAACCAAACAGGCGTTGGTTTCAAAGTAGAAAGCTGTAAGTAAAAGCTGGCTTCTGCTTTTCATTTCTCTGCTTGCCCAGCTGTCTCCAACAGCCACCATTCTGTGGGAATCAGCTCTGACCTCAGTTTGCCAGTCCCAAATCAAGTGCTGCTTCCTTCCTTCATTCTGCCTTCCCTGGGATTTCCCAAGGGCAATATCTTCTCCATTGGTCATATCAAGGATGATTAATACAAACACAGGGTTTTGTGAGAACATTCCAATCCTGTCGTCAGATTCACACCCCAAGAACAGCAAAACCACATGGAATCTCCCCATTTAAAGACACAAACTTGCACTTGTCTATGACCTATGTAATATGTATGTACAGTAAACAGGAGCTATGACAGCAAAGGTCAACCTTGCCAACACTACTGACAGGCTTCTGTTTCAACATCCTAATTCATTAGTGGCAAGTTCCTCGGAGCTCCAGGTTTTATGCTGGACAACCCCTCCTGTTTTCCAAAGAAGACTTCTAACCTCCTTTGTTTACCTCTCTTTTCTTGACGTGTATTTTTCTCGACCACCTCCCTCTTAGTTTCCTGGAACCCGTCATTCCATATCAGCAGCCTGCAGACTATGTTTCATTTCTTTTCCCAGATTTCTGGGATGTTGGCAAGACGACTGAAAAGAATGGGCCAGCTGACTCGATTTTTGTATGAGAAAATAAGAGAAAAGGTGGCAACAAATGGCGTTATTCCCCTGTGGTTAAGTGGGGCTGCTGGGAAAGCATCCTCCTCTCCGAGCTAGGAGGTGTGGGTTCTCTTCCTAAGTCTGCTACTGACAGCTGTGTGGCCTCCAGGAAAGGACGCACTATCCCTAATTATTCACAGAATCATACACAGTTTGAGCTAGAGTAACAGCCAACCTCTCATTTCATAAGAGACTCAGGAGTCCGAAGTGACTTAGCTGTACTAGACAAAGTACTAGACAAAGGGAGAATGAATTCGTGCAGGAACGCTGAAGGACTTAGAGGTAAGAAAGAGCATAACTCATTTGAAAAACAAAATTGTCATCTTCCGGGAAACAGTCCACCACCTGAAGTCAGACTGGATATGAGAGCCAATCCTCCCGTGTATCAAAATAGGGATGACTGCATTGCTGCATGTGGTGACAGAAACGAGGAGCTTAATTCCCTGAGACATTTAATTTCAGGCAGAAGATTGACATTCAGGTAAAATCTCCTGAAGGCAGTGAGTAATCCTAGGTTCTAAGTGCTCATGAGAAAACTGAAACGCCAATGTAAATATCACAGATTTAGTAATTAGAGTAAACAGCAAACTGGACCATTAAAGAAAAGAGATGAACAAGTCAAAGGTTATACTGCACTTCGATAGGTAGAAAGAGAAACTGTCAGGAAAACTAGAAGCAGTGATCACGGAAGTAACAGAAAACCCATACTGGAAGCTCAGAGGTCTGGAGAGAAAGGTGGAATGGCCGCTGGCTGAGCTGTCAAGCCCCATGCTCTGCGTCTTGCCATCTTTCCTCATTTAATTTTCAGAGCAGCCTAGAAGTACATATTGTTCTTCTCATTTTACAAAGGAGAAATCTATAGTTCAGAGAGGCTAAATGATCTGTCTACGGTCAGGGCTAATTCCAATCAGTACATCTTGCTGCAATTCAGATTAATCCAAAAACCAGGCGGCGTTTCCTTAACTCTCTCTCCCCCTCCACTTAGCTGTGACATGGTTTAGAGACAGAAAGACTTCCCTGGTGGGCCAGCGTTGGGGACCTGCCTGCCCCTGCAGAGGACATGGGTCTGATCCCTGCTCCACGAAGGTGCCACGTGCCGCGGGGAGCCAAGCCCGGCGCCGCAGCTACTGAGCCCGAGCGCCGGAGCCCTGAAGCGCCCCCTAGAGGCGCCCCTGCAGGGAGACGCCTGCGCGCCCCCGGCGGAGAGCAGCCCCTCTCGCTGCAACTAGAGAAAGCCCCGGAGAGGCACCGAGGACCCGCACAGCCCAGCCGCAAACCAGGAAATGAATAATAAAATAAAGGCACAAAGCCAGAATGAGCAGGCCTGGGAGCAACAAAATGCTGATTTAGTTTCTTGAATTTCTTGCTGATATCCTGAGAATAGAAAAGTCATACAGTTCGGTTTTTTTCCCCCCAAAATATGTTTCTGTATTTATACAAGCTTGCTTCTTTTCCTCATCTATTCTCCATCTCCCTAGAACTCAACCTGCACGTCTCCAGCTTTCCTTCTGATTTCTCAACATCTTCCTCTGCAAATCGTTCCTTCTTTCTCCTTCTGTACGTTCAAGGATCAGTAGCCAGGGCCTCATCCTGAGTGGAGAGGGACTGAAAGGTTTTAAGTGAGGGAGATCCTCGAATCAAACTGACATTTTACAAAGACCCATAAAGAGAATTATAAAGAGGAATTTCTCCCTGGGTTCGTCCTGAATGGGTTCCTCTCTGAATGACTGTGCTTCTTGTTCACTGGGATAATTCCTGGCCACAGGAGAGTTAAAAATGTCCATAGACCTCCAGTCTGGTTTTTGTTGTTGCTTGCTTTTGTCACTGCCAATCTGGTTCTCTGTCTCCTACATTCTCGGCAGGCCTCCCTGTCTGTCACCAACTCCCGGAGCTTGATCAAACTCGTGTCCACGAGTCAGTGATGCCGTCCAACCCTCTCACCCTCTGTCGGTGCTTCCCTCTTTATCTGATTCTTTTCTATTGTAAAAATTCCCACTGCTAAACTCACCCCTCAGTCCTCCTTTGGGAGCTCCCATTCCAAGATTGCATCTTCATATGCTGCACTCAAGGTTTTTAAAATGCTTTTTATTTACTGAAATTGCACTTTCCCCAGGGAAAATGGATTTTCTGAACTTACTCAATCATTTTTCTATGTTTCAACTACATCAAGATCCCAGGATGACGCTGGAATCCTTGTGATCTCCACCGTCACTTCTGGACAATTATGCCTCTTGCTCTCATGTTAAACCCTGCCTCCTACCCTTCTCTTCACTGTCATGTCCGAAAGCCATTCTCACTTCCTTTAACTCAAAACTTCTAGCTTTTATCTCCTCCCTAACTCCTGTCATCACTCTGAGTGAAATAAAGCTGCTGCTGCTGCTGCTGCTAAGTCGCTTCAGTCATGTCCGACTCTGTGCGACCCCATAGACGGCAGCCCACCAGGCTCCCCCGTCCCTGGGACTCTCCAGGTAAGAACACTGGAGTGGGTTGCCATTTCCTTCTCCAATGCATGAAAGTGAAAAGTGAAAGTGAAGACCCTCAGTCGTGTCTGACTCTTAGCGACCCCACAGACTGCAGCCTACCAGGCTCCTCCTTCCATGGGATTTTCCAGGCAAGACTACTGGAGTGGGGTGCCATTGCCTTCTCCAGAAACAAAGGTAATTTATCTCAAATTTTTGTTCATTAGATTTCATCACCTCCTTTTCCCTACAGACCTCTCTTCAACTTTTAGGTCATGTACTCATTTCCATGGCTACATCATGGGGCCTTGTTTTCAAATGCAGTTATTTCCCAACTGAAATGATAAATGCAACTCCTTTAAAACTACACCTTCTTGTTTTTCCAGTTCACTTTGTTTATCACATTCAACCCAATAGATCCTGCCCGTCATCAAGATCCTGAGTTGATGAATTCCTCTAGTTGTTTATCAACCATTCTTCTCTTCCCTCACCATTCTCCTTAGATTGAGAAAGTTATGCTGACCCAAAGAAAGAAAAAAAAATATGTAAATTCAAAATGAATTTATTTCACTGGGAGATTACAAGTAAATTGGCAACAAGCCCTTCCGTTTCTCCCCACCAAATGCTTAAAGCCGTGAGCTGTGAACTCTGTTAGCTGCTCTCTCTCCTAATCAGTGTAAGCATTGCACAGCTCCATCCCTTCTGACCGTTCCTAGGGCTCCGTGCCTATAATCACCTTTTTTCACTTTTGCATCATCAATGTCTGCCTCTAGTAGATCAATTCCCCCTACAACAACCATGATCTTCTGTTGTTCCCTTCAAAAATTTCATTAACATGTAATGCAGTTGACTTCCTTTATCTTCAATTTCTGCTCATGGCTTATGTGACTATGTGTTAGTTGCTCAGTCGTGTCTGACTTTTAATGATCTCATGTACTATAGCCTACCAGGTCCCTCTGTTCATGGGATTTCCCAGGCAAGAACCCTGGAGTGGGTAATCATTCCCTTCTCCAGGGGATCTTCCAGACCAAGGGATCAAACCTTGGTCTCCTACATTGCAGGAAGATTCTTTTCCATCTGAACCAGCCAGGGAAGCCCGATGTAATCTAATTTCCCTTCTATCCTCTTTGCTGGCATATTCTCCTACTCTAAGTGTTTTAAAGTGTTTTAAATATTGGAAAGGCTTATGTCTGTCCTTGGCTCTCTTCTTTTAACCTATAGTCACTCATTGGATAATCTCTTCCAGCCTCATGATTACTAAAAACTCCCACAGCCACACCTCTAACCTCTGACATTTCCTTTTGGACATCAAAGAAGCATCTCAAACTTCAAGCTGCCAAATCAGAACTCTAGTCTCCTCCCTTCCCCGAGTTAACAGTAAAAGGTTAACTCAGCAGGCCTGAACTGCCTAAACCTGTGTATTCTAAAGGTCTTCAGGGTTGTCTCTTTATTGCTCTTGTAAGACAGTTTCTGGGGCTTCCCAGGTGGCTCAGTGGTAAAGAATCCACTTGCCAATACAGGAGACATGGGTTTGATCCCTGGGTCATTAAGATTCCCTGGAGAAGGAAATGGCAACCCACTCCAGCATTTTTGCCTGAGAAATCCCATGGACAGAGGAGCCTGGTGGGCAACGGTCCACGGAGTCACAAAGAGTTGGACACCACCTAAGGACTAACCAGCAACGACCTCTAAGATAGTACAGGGGTCTGTATTCCATGGCACAGATAAGGCAGAAAAGGGAAGAGTGGAGGGAGGAATCAGAACCTTTCATGGCCCTGCCTCATCTCTGCATCCTTAACATTAATATCTCATCAGGTGCTACATGTAACTGATCTTCCTTTTTAAATGCCCTCTTTAAAAATAAATCCAGTCCTTTCTTTCCAATTCTACTGCCAATACTCTTGTATAAGCCCAGATTAATAAACTTCTAAACTATTGCCACTACTCTTTCCCTGAAAAAATCTTTACCATCATCAGGTTACTTTCCTTAAACTTCTCTCCATGCATGCCATTCCCTGTCTCAAACACTTTGCTGGTCTCCTCTGCCCTGTCTTCCTATAACTCACCATCTCACATCAGTGTACTTTTCTAGTCTTAAATCCCACTAGTAATCTACATGAGGGCTTCCCAAGTGGCTCAGTGGTAAAGAATCTGCCTGCCAATTCAGCAGATGTGGGTTCAATCCCTGGGTCAGGAAGAGCCCCTAAAGAAGGAATGGAAGCCCACACCAGTGTTCTTGCCTGGGAAATCCCATGGACAGAGGAGCCTGGTGGGCTACAGTCCGTGGGGTCACAAAGAGTTAGATACAACTCAGCAACTAGAACAATGTAAATGAACAATTACATATACTAATTAATCACAATGTCCCAAACACTGTTCTAGCTACTGAAATGCAAAGCATCCTACTTCCATGGAATTTTGTCAAGTAGGAAGAGAAAGACAATAACCAAAGACACAAAATAAGTAAGTTATGTAGTATATTAGAAAGTAATCAGTGCAAGGGAGGGTTAGGAGAAAAAGATGGGGCATGTCAAAGAAGTCTCTAGTTATAAATGAGTGATCAGGGCAGGTCTCATCAAGTATGCAACATCTGAGGAAAACTTGACAAGAATGTTGGAGTACTGTCTAGAAGAATACACAGAATAAATAACTACAAGAAAAATATTTGTAACAGAAGGAACAGCAACTGCAAAGATCTTTAAGATGAGGAAAAGATAAATGTGGCTGCCATGGGAATGAATGAGTTGGAGACTGAAATGAAATGAGGTCAGAGAGATAATGGAAGGCAGACAATAGGGTCTTCCAGGCCATTGTAAAGAAGCCTCAACTCCAACCAAACTGGCCACCACTTATTTTTCCTCCATGTACATAACCATTCTTATTGCCACAGGTTTGTCTCTCTTACCTAGGAAGATTTTCCTGCTTATCCAAAGCCTATCAGGCCCAGATTATCTCTCCCTCCCTTTATAACACCTTCCAGAACTCTGGCAGCCTGCAGTGACTTTTTGCATTTTATCACACAGTCGATACTCACCATATTTGTCTTTTTTACTGTCTCCCTAACTTGTCAATGTCTTTGTAATAATATTTCACCTTGAAGATGATGATAATGATTATGTTAATTCATAATGATGATCATGACTCTACTTATTACAGCTTTAAATGACAATAATGTTTTCTGTTGCCCCTCTGCCCCACCAGTGAAAGATGAAGCTGTCCATACAATTAGAGTTAATATATGCAAAGCATCTAACATCTAAAAGATGCTTAATAAAAAGCAAATTTTATTATTCATATCCTAAAATTATTTATTCCCATCAATGTTGTATCTAACTGGCAAGTGAAGAAGGCCAATTATTTCATCATCAAAAGGATCTACTAAACATGAGCAATTATTGACCAACTCATGGTGATTACTTTCTCCTACTCCCTACATGTCTGAACCACTTAAGTCTCTCTCAATCAAGTGCAGTCTTGGTACATCTCCTCCATTTTTAATTTACCCTATTTTGTTTTTATAAATTTATCTCTTGTCTTCTCAACCAAATGGCAATCTTTAGGTAAAATCCTGTGTCTCATGCATCCTTGTACCCAGTTCACCAATTCACACCACAAATGCTGCAGAGAGGGTGGATCAAGAGGGAAGGCACTCTTTCTCCACATATTTTCCTGTTTGTCACCACAAACTTCTCCGTTAAGCAGCAGCCATTTCAGTGTACTCTGAAGCATGGTAAAATTTAGGCACGGACTTAGTTTCAGTGCTCTGATCACCTGGTGATGTCAGTCCTCCTACTTAAGCCAAAGCTGGCTTCCTGCCAGGCAGGTCTCTGCAAGAACAGGCAGGTTCATGACCTTTTTTTTTGAAGCAGTGTCTTGTCCTGCCTTAAGCTAGCTGATGGAAAGAAGAACAAATCCTCATTTCTGTAGAGCAATTCCTTCTTCTGTAGAACAATTCCTCAATTCCTCATTCCTCACCTCTTTTGGAAGGTGGGACAAGCAAGTGCCAAGATTTTTCGAAACAGCAAGAACAAATACCCAGATGAACCAAGAAGGAGAATTTCTTTATCTCAGACCCTTAGCACAATCTTGCTAAAAACATACTATAGAGATGGTTGTTTCGAACAGAGAAAACTAAGGCAGAGAGAAGCAAGCAACTCGTCAATGGGGCTTCCCTGGTGGCTCAGGAACCCGCCTGCCAATGCAGGAGACACAGGGTCGATCCCCAGTCCGGGAAGATCTCACATGCCATGGAGCAACTAAGCCGGCGCACCGCAACAGCGAAGCCTGTTGCTCCAGGACCCTGGAGTTAAAACTACTGAGCCAAGCACCCTCGAGGCCGCACTCCGCAGTGAGAGGCTTCTGCAGTGAGAGACCTGTGCACGCAACGAGAGAGGGCCCAGCTCCTCGCCCGAGCAACAGCGAAGACCCAGCACGGCCAAAAGGAAACAAGTAATGAGTTTTTTAAAATAAGCTCTAGTCAAGAGCATCCAGTGAGGAGGCCGCAGCAGCGGGTACCCTGCTAGGCATTTCTCCTGCGTGCTGGACAGACGTGGAGACAGAACATGAACAACACACCAGGAGGACTGAAAAAGTGCATTTTGCTAAAATGAGGCACATTCTACTCCCTGAAATTGCAGAAACTTGCAGTTTATGATAAGAATAACTTTCCAATGATTTTAAATCAATTTCCCTAAATTAATACAGGCCTTCAAATCTCTAGCTAATCAATATATAGAATTCAGTTATTAAAGAAAATTAGGAGAGAAAACAACTCTCTTTTCAGACACCTTGGCCTTTGATGGTTTTTCAAGTTGGTAAATTAGCTAGTAGCTAATTACTCTATACATTTTCTCTCTTAGCCTCATTGTCTGCCTTAACCATTCTCCAAACGGCTGACAAAGAGCAATCATTCGTGGGATTTACAAGAGGCTGGTGAGTATATATTGTGCTATTAGTGATGATAGCATCACTCCCCTTATTTTGGGAATCTTCTCTTAACTCAGTTATTCCAGTGAGAAGCTTTTACCCCACAGCCCTACCAACCGTGTGAGATAAGCTGATTTCATCAGAGTCCCATGACTATTGGCCCCAGTTTCAGAGCACAGCGTAGAAGCTGTCCCAGACAACTCTGAGAGAAACAGGAACAGATGAGGGCAGCTTTTAGGCTCCAAGACAACAGCTGTCCTTCCCACTGTTCACATAAATCAGCCAGCAAATTGCCCTTTTTTTGGTCCGAGGTAGTTTCAGTTGTGTTTGAGTATTGTTGAGTTGAGAGTGTGCTGAGTCGTGCCAGACTCTCTGAGACCCCGCTGCTGTAGCCGGGCTCCTCCGTCCATGGGATTTTCCAGGGAAGGATCCTGGAGTGGGTTGTCGTTTCCTACTCCAGGGCATCTTCCCAACTCAGGAAGATCGAACCTGTGTTTCTTGCATCTTCTGCATTTGCAGGTGGATTCTTTACCACTGAGCCATCTGGGAAACTCTTGCAAATAAAAGGATGGAAACTTTTTACCAAAAAATGCTTTAAATCATAATTGCAATTTCCTTGAAGATGTGAATCTTCTGTATATTTTCATTATTTTGTATTGGAGTACAGCCTGTCATGATAGTTCAAGTGAACAGCAGAGGGACTCTGCCATACACATACATGCATCCATTCTCCCCCACACTTCACCCCCATGCAGGCTGCATGTAACTCTGAGCAGAGTTCCACGAACTATACAGTAGGGCCTTGCTGGTCATCCATTCTAAATACATCAGTCTGTCCATGTCCATTCCAAACTCCCCAACTATCCCTCCCCCCATCCTTCCCCCCAGCGACCGTAAGCTCCTTTTCTAAGTCTGTGAGTCTGTTTCTGTTTTGTAAGTTCATTTGTATCATTTCTTTTTAGATTCCCCATGTAAAGAATGTCATGCGATAGTTCTCCTCTACCTGACTTAATTCACTCAGTATGGCAATCCCTAGGGCCATCCATGTTGCTGTACATGGCATTATTTCATTTTTTTAATGGCAAAGTAATTGCTTTTTTAAAAGTGCTGGTTGGTTTTCAGGTGTTTTTTTTTTTTTTTAAGGTTAATCATTTGAGGCCTCGAGGCAGGCTAGTGCAGACTTAGAGGAACAGCAGGTATTTTTGTTCTTCAGGAGGAAGATGATGTGTCCCTCAACTCATTCTGCACAAACAAGTTTTTAGGCACAGTAGTCCTGGCCCTCAATGGAAATTGCCAGACCTCACCAAGTACAACTTACACTCGCAAATCATAATCTTGTAAATAACAAGCTTAAGTATTATTAAATGGGTATAAACTTTTTCTTTTTAAATGAAACTGGCTGAGGTCACAATGCCTTTACTAATTAGAGCATAGATATTTAGGTATTAATTAAGGACTTGTTCTATACAGTAAATAAATATGGTTTTTGTATGATTTCTCTAA
The DNA here is from genome assembly GCF_963930625.1 of Muntiacus reevesi. Lineage (NCBI taxonomy): Eukaryota > Metazoa > Chordata > Mammalia > Artiodactyla > Cervidae > Muntiacus > Muntiacus reevesi. The sequence goes on from NC_089249.1 coordinate 284,824,494, forward strand.
CTAGGAGTACACAGTCTGATGAACTAACGACCAGGAAACAGTCTCACTGGATCAAAACCTGAAGAGGTCAGTGACCACTGGCCAAACGTGTTTACAGAGGCCATTTATGGACAGGATTTAGCTCCAGATCAACATCCTCAGCATCTGACCTTTATTCTTTCCCCATTTCAAAGGCTTGTATCCAGTACTTGGCTTCTTGGCTCATCACCAAAGGCATGATGATGATTTTCCAGAAGATTAACATTAGCCAAGCAAACACATGTGCTTTGCAGAATGCAAAAGGCTAAGAGTTAGACATTCCAATTTATAAATTTGCTGAGAGTTTCCAGAACTACTTTAAAAGACATAACCCCAGCCTCACAACACTTACGGGCAAACAGAGGAGATTAGAGAAGAAGATATCTACTTCTTGTCTACCAGAAAATGAAAGCACAAATGTGTACTGATGGGGAAGGTGGGGTGGGAATCGAGCGGACAGGCGTGAGGGTATGTTGTACAATAACCATCCTTTTCTCAGCAATCACTGGATGGCAAGTGCTATATGTTTCAACAACTTTGCAATGTATGTAGAATTGCCCTCATGGAACCGAAGAAAAAGCTGAGTGTTGCTAAGGTTAAGTAATGGAGCAGAGGCCATGTAAGTAAGTGGCAGGGCTGGGATTCAATCCAAATACAGCCCAACTTTCAGTCCGTTTTTAATTTCTCTATTCCCTGCCCTTGGAACAGACAGCTGTAATTCCTTCTCTTGACCCCCGTGGTTTCAGTGTTCCACTTCCGATCTATCAATATATAATTTTAAAGGCTGGCTACTTCCTATTCATCACACTCCTCTGTAATCCCAAATGTTTTCTAATTGAGCATAAATCCCTTCTACTCTGTCTCAGAGATATCTCATCAACATAGAAAGGAAATGGATTAAAGGAAGATAATTTGAAGTCCATTATTCTTTAGTCTTCACCCTTTTATTCCACCATATACATTCACAAACATATACAAATGCAGGGTCATGCCCGTCACCTCAAACGGTAGGACAACTGTTAGCTTAAGGAGACACACCTAGAATAGCTCATTCAGTGGCCGTTACAGCTCCATCAGTCAAAGTTCAGGGACTTGGGACTCAGACCAGTCACCCTTCAAGGTCAGAAGCCCGGCTCCAACAGAACAAGGAGATGGACCACAGTGTAGTTAAGCTAACTGTAGCCTCCTTGACCAATGAACCTCCCACTGTCCATCGCCTTGGTGCTTGAGGGTGCAAATGGAAGGTGCTTGATATAGAGGTGGGGACTGGATGAAAGAACTCAGGATGATCTAAACTTTCCTTGAGCCTTGCTGCAGAGTGTAAACAGGAAACACACGCCCCGACTCCAAGCTTTTAACCCTTAGATCTAACCCAGGGTACCAGACACGTAGGTACCCGAGCACCTATGTGGGGAGCTGCTACCGCTCATAGGCTGAAGGCGAGGGAAGAAATGACGTTCCCAGAGTCCAGGGAGAGGGGAAGCCAGGAGAGGGGCCCCTTCACAGCATGAGATGTATCCCACCTGCACCGCCCATCATTCAGGAAGCAGAAGCCAGAGAGAAAGGGTGTCCAAGTGACGCCATCCATAGTAGTCAGGCTTTCAGGGCAAAGAGCAGAGAAGGAAACAGGCAGGATCTAGGGAAACGTGCTGGGAGCCTGGGGGGTGGCGGGGGGGATGAGTATAGAATGCCCACATACCCAGTGATGTGTTCAAGGGAGGGAGGTCCTTATTTTATTTTCTACGACAAAAGATATTTTCACAGAATAATAAAATTTCAGACTATCTTCACAAGATGGGACTCCTAACTTTTTTTCTACTATTCTCAGATAAACCTCTCTATAACATTGTATTTAGATATAGTAAATATAGGTCAGGGGGCTTCCTTGATGGCTTGGATGGTAAAAAAATCTGCCTGAAAGGCAGCCTTCAATGCAAGAAACCCAGGTTTGATTCCTGGGTTGGAAAGATCCTCTGGAGAAGGAAATGGCAACCTACTCCAGTATTTGCCATGGAGTAGCATGGACAGCAGAACCTGGTGGGCTACAGTCCAAGGGGTCACAAAAGGGTTGGACACAGATCGATTAACATGTTCACTTTCAAATAGAGTCCAGAGAGAGCCTAGGGCAGCTGGTGTAGGTCACTACACTTGCTCACTCTCCTCACTGCCCCCCCTGTAGAAGACAGCTGCCCTTCTAAGGGAAAGCAGTGAGCAGTGTGGAAAGGGGTGTGCAAAGAGAAAGAGGTCTCAAGCCAGAGAGAGATTTTCAAGATGTGTAAGCAGTTGACAAGGTGATATGCATCAAATGACACTGAAATTCTCCCACACCAGCCTACTAGATAGCTGATATTTCTCCCACCTACTCCATCTTTTTTTTTTTTTTTTTTTTTATTGAAGCATAGTTGATTTACAATGCTGTACTACTTTCTGTTATACAACCAAATGACTCAGTGATACATAAATATATTCTTTTCCATACTGTTTTCCATTATGATTTATCACAGGATATCAAATGTAGTTCCCTGTGCTATCCGTTCTATATATTTAAATTGCATTTGCTAGCCCCACCTAGTCTGTCAGTTCAGTTCAGTCGCTCAGTCGTGTCCGACTCTCTGCGACCCCATGGACCGCAGCACACCAGGCCTCCCTGTCCATCACCAACTCCCGGAGTTTACCCAAACTCATGTCCATGGAGTCGGTGATGCCATCCAACCATCTCATCTTCTCATCCCCTTCTCCTCCCGCCTTCAATCTTTCCCAGTATCAGGGTCTTTTCCAACAAATCAGTTCTTCACATCAGTGACCAAAGTATTGGAGTTTCAGCTTCAGTATCAGTCCTTCCGAAGAATATGCAGGACTGATTTCCTTTAGGACTGACTGGTTTGATCTCCTTTATTCTGTCTTTAAGATCCTTTTAATTACAACTCAATAGTGTTAAGAACAAGGCAGCAAATGACAAATGAAGACACGATCAATTAACTCACTGATATGCAGGAACCCAACCCTGCAAGATAGCAGGTTTGACCAGAGTTTGATTTTGACAAGTCTATTTTAATCATATAGGAGGCTCAGGTGAGTAGTCTCAAGAGAAGATAACTGACACAAATATCAAGTAGCAAACTGGAAAGGAAAGTTAATTTTTTCAGTTCTCTGACAATATTTCTTAGCTTATTTTTCCCAGATGGTTTCCCCCAAATCAAATTAGAGTTTTTGGACCTGTGATGGCATATAAAAGTCTATTCTTCTGACCTTAAGTCTTTTTTTTAAAGGCTAGACCATTCATTATCTTAAGTCCACGTACCTATAGCACTGCCAATGATAGCCTTTTATCCATGGAGACAGAACTGAGTTTCAGTGTCCCAGGGAAAAACCTGAAATCACAGTCTGAAACCAGGCTCAGAGTTGAAGGTTCCTACTCCAGTGCTGAGTCGGAATTGCACTGGTCAAGACATCCGTCTGAACCCCAGGGCACAGGGCCGTCTGCTCTCTCCCCACGGACCCAAGTCAGCGCACCCAGCCCTGCAACTCCCCTACGGAGGCCCTCTCGGGGCAACGAGGGCAGCCTCTAGATAATTCCTGTTTATGACAGAGACAAATTCTTGCCTAACAAATCTGAAAAACTTTGTGTTTGGAAAGCACATACACTCTGCCCTCCACAAAGATGATGAACTGACAAAAGGCTTCAGCGGCTAGAACAAGACAGCGCCAAGACTCCTGCAGCAAGCAAGGGCCAGGGCAGCAAGCGGGGACCCAGCCCGGGGCAGGAGCTCAGAGGCGCAGCAGCGGTCCTGGATCTCCGCACTCTGGGGGCACTCTTCGCGAGAGGCAGGCCTGGAGAACCTCCTAGTCACTCTTCTCTGGAGCTGACGCAGTGCGGATGATGAGGGGCTGAGACAGCCGCAATGCGGATGATGAGGGGCTGAAACACGCCGTCTCCCACGCTCTCCGCCCAGCCCAAGGATCTCCGTGTCCAAGCGGACGAGCTTCACACGTGTCCGACCGGAAGTTAGGAATGCACAGTTACTGCTATATTTCAAACCACTCAGCCTCTGCTCACACAACTGAAAATTCCACTACCGATCTGACAATCGGTAAATTCACATCAACTTTCCTCCCACCCAATCAAATTCCCATAGTTCAACCACAACTACTGCTTTCAAAACAGTTCTTCATGACAGCACCAAGAAGTTACATAATTCTGTCATGTTTTAGAAAAGAAGAAAAGGAAGAGAAATATACAATACGAGGAAAGGGGGAAAGAGCAACACAAGAGGAAAATTAACAACTTCCTTTTCACACAGGCTCAACACAAACCTTTATTCACCTTGACTCATAAACAACTTTGCAGAGGATATGACTTATGCCTTATTAGATGCATTTCCATAAGCCAACATCTACTTTCACTATTGCCCTACCAGTCAATACAGAAATCTGAAAATATATCCTGAAGACTGTTGGAAAACTAGAAAATCAAAATATGTATCTGTTCAATAAAATTTAGACATAATTTCCTGGTTTACCATAGATATAAAGGAAGAATTCTCCTGGAGGCATTGGAGAAGAGAAACTTCAGAGGAAGTATCAGTCTCTTCAAATATTCAAATGCTGTCATGAGGTAGAATATATAGAACCATTCTATGCAGGTGCAGAGGCAGAATTATAAACAAGTAAATTCTGCTGAAACACAGAAAATTTTTTTTACATTTCAAACTATTCGAAATGTAGCTGGTGACTGAACTCTCCACCACTGGAAGTATGAAGCAGAGCCTTGATATGAAGAATCAGGTAACAAAGATTCCTGCCCATGTAGAAGCTCATGAAAAACTAGACTTAAGCCTTTCTCCCACCCTGCCATAGCCAAGAGTCTCAGGATTTATCTACTCAGATTTGCAGTCTTAAGGAGGTGTGTGGGGGGGTGTATGTGTGTGTGTGTGTAACACTATAGGTACATAACAAAACTATGAACAAGGTAACCTACCTCTACATGTCCAAAGCCTTCCCTGTTATTAATATCCTCCACCAGAGTGGGGACTTGTTACAGCTGATGTACCTATACCATAACCACCTGAAGTGCATAGCTTATGTCACTAATTACACAGATTTGGACCAACATATAGTGACATGCACCCATCACTATGGTATCATAGAGTGTGTTCATTGCCCCCAAAAGCACTTGTACCCCATCCGTCCCTCGCCTCTCACACCCACCCCGGGCAACCACTGACCATTTTACTGTCTCCATAATTTTACCTTTTCCAGAATGTCATATAGTCTTTTCATTCATCTGTGTGTGCATATGTGTGCACGTGCACACTCAGTTGCTCAGTCATGTACACCTCTTTGCAACCCCATGAACTGTAGTCCACGAGGCTCCTCGTCCATGGAATTTTCCAGGCAAGAATACTGGAATAGGTTTCCATTTCTTTCTCCAGGGGATCTTCCCGACCCAGAGAGCAAACTCGCATCTCTTGTGAGTCTGCATTGGCAAGCAGATTCTTTACTCTTGGAAAGCCCTTTCATTCACCTAGGGCTATACATTTAAAGTTTCTGCACATCTTTTTGTGGTTTGAAAACTCTTCCTTTGAGCACTGAATAATATAGCACTGCCTGAATGTACCACAGTTAATTTTCCATTCATCTACAGATGGACATCTAGGTTGCTTCTAAGACTTGTTAATTAAAAATAAATCTGCTATAAGCATTCATGTGCAGGTTTTCATGCAGATGTAAGTTTTCCATTTTGGGGGGTAAATACCAGATAACACAACTGTTGGATCATATAGAATGTTTCACCTTATAAGAAACTGCCAAATTGTCTTCCAAAGCAGTTGTACCATCTTGTATTTCTATCAGTACCGAGAGAGAATTACTATTATACCACATCTTTGTCAGCCTTTGCTGTTGAGTGTTCCAGATTTCTGCCATTTGGGTAAGTGTATAGTAGTATCCCACTGTTTTTACTTGCATCTCCCTTATGACATATGGGAGTTCTCTGGTGGCTCAGAGTAAAGCGTCTGCCTGCAATGTGGGAGACCAGGGTTCAATCCCTGGGTCAGGAAGATCCCCTGGAGAAGGAAATGGCCACCCACTCCAGTATTCATCCCTGGAGAATCCCATGGATAGAGGCGCCTGGGAGGCTACAGTCAGTCCATGGGGTCGCAAAGAATTGGACACGACTGAGCGATTTCACTTCACTTCACTATGACATATGACATGGAGCATCCTTTTGTATATTTATTTGCTATCTGTACATTTTCATTGGCATGTGTGTGTTAAAATCTTTGGCTCATTTTTTAAATCAAGTTGTTTGGGGGTTTTGGTCTGTTTTTATTTAAAGTAGATTTTAGTAGAAAATATTTTTATGCATCTAACTACGTCATGATAAATTTGGCTATCAGGCAGGTCATTATATTTACTTGGTATTTGTCCACACTAATTGCTAAAAAATGGAGAAAAGTTACTCAGGTCAAAATCTTCGAGTCTGCATTTTTTACCTCAAAACCTGCAAGCAATCAAACATCAAATCTTATAGACTGCATGATCAAAGTACATCCAGAATCTGTCCACATCTCACCCTGTCAGTTATTTATACTTTCATCAGAGTCTGCACTGTGTCTTACTTGGCTGGTGTGCAGTAACTCTGCAACTGCTTCCTGATTCCCATAATCCCCCTATTGTATATTCTCAGCACTGAAGCTAGAACGATCAGTCAAAATAATTATTGTGTTACCTCTCAGCTCCAAGCTATTGCATGGTTTTCTTTTCCACACAACAGAGTCAGCACACATTTGGGCACTCAAAAATTTGTTGATTATATCCACTCAGAGTCTCTCCAGAAGGTTCTATAACAGAAACTTAAGAACCACTGATCTGGGAAAAGAAAGGATTGCTCGGTGTAAAGAAAGTTGGGGTTAGACAGACTGTGTACTCTATTAATAGATTTAAGGTATACAGGTCAGGAAGCACCAGTTAGAACTGAACATTGAACAACAGTCTGGTTCCAAACAGGGAAAGGAGTACGTCAAGGCTGGATATTGTCACCCTGCTTATTTAACTTATATGCAGAGTACGTCATGAGAAACACTGGGCTGGAGGAAGCACAAGCTGGAATCAAGATTGCTGGGAGAAATATCAATAACCTCAGATATGCAGATGACACCACCCTTATGTCAGAAAATGAAGAGGAACTAAAGAGCCTCTTGATGAAAGTGAAAGAGGAGAGTGAAAAGATTGACTTAAAACACAACTTTCAGAAAACTAAGATCATGGCATCTGGTCCCATCATTTCATGGAAAATAGATGAGGAAACAATGGAAACAATGACAGACTTTATTTTCTTGGACTCTTGACTGCAGATGATGACTGCAGCCATGAAATGAAAAGACAGTTGCTCCTTGGAAGAAAAAGGACCACCTAGACAGCATATTAGATCCAACCAGTCCATCCTAAAGGAGATCAGTCCTGGGTGTTCATTGGAAGGACTGATGCTGAAGCTGAAACTCCAGTACTTTGGCCACCTCATTGGAAGAGTTGACTCTTGGAAAAGACCCTGATACTGGGAGGGACTGGGGGCAGGAGGAGAAGGGGACGACAGAGGACAAGATGGCTGGATGGCATCACCAACTCGATGGGCATGAGTTTGAGTAAGCTCCAGGAGTTGGTGATGGACAGGGAGGCCTGGCTTGCTGCGATTCATGGGGTCACAAAGAGTCGGACACTACTGAGAGACTGAACTGAACCGAACTGAGAACAGCATATTAAAAAGCAGAGACATTACTTTGCCAACAAAGGTCCATCTAGTCAAAGCTATGGTTTTTCCAGTAGTTATGTATGGATGTGAGAGTTGGACTATAAAGAAAGCTGAGCACTGAAGAACTGATGCTTTTGAACTGTGGTGTTGGAGAAGGCTCTCAAGAGTCCCTTGGACTGTGAGGAGATCCAACCAGTCCATCTTAAAGGAAATCAGTCCTGAATATTCATTGGAAGGACTGATGCTGAAGCTGAAACTCCAATACTTTGGCCACCTGATGTGAAGAACTGATTCATTGGAAAAGACCCTAATGATGGGAAAGATTGAAGGCAGGGGGAGAAGGGGATGACAGAGGATGAGATGGTTGGACGGCATCACCAACTCGATGGACATGAGTTTGAGCAAGCTCCAGGAGTTGGTGATGGAAAGGGAAGCCTGGTGTGCTGCAGTCCATGGGGTTGCAAAGAGTCAGGCATGCCTGAGCAACTTAACTGAACTGAACTGAGTACCATGATACAAAAAAAAAAAAAAAAAGTACAGAATATAATTCTTAACAGGTCTTCTTTCAGACATATTCTCTGGTTTTACTTCTTGCTATTGTTTTCTTATAAAATAATACAATTTTAAAAATACTTTTTCTCTTTAAAAACATTTCTTAAACATCAAGAAAGTATATACATGCATTTAGAAATTTAAGGCCCAAGGGACTGAGGAAAGACTTGAAAACTTGGAAGTCGTAAGGAAAGGGGAATCCAAAGGTATAGCTTGGCTATAATAGAGGGCATTTTGGGGTAAATTGACAATGCTGGAATGTGGGAGGTAAAATAAATTAAGTTATCATTGTTGTTGTTCAGTCACTGAGTTGTGTTTGACTCTTTGGGACCCCATGGACTGTAGCCCACCAGGCTCCTCTGTCTATGGGGTTTCCCAGGCAAGAATACTGGAGTGGGTTGCCACTGCCTTCTCCAGGGGATATTTCCAACCCAGGGATCGAACTGCATTGGCAGATGGATTCTTTACCACTGAGTCACCAGGGAAGCTCTGAAATTGACAGCCACATTGGGGTTATGTAGAATAATATTTCTGATCATAGGATATACTGAAATATTTAGGGATAAATAACTGATATTTGCAACTTGCTCTCAAATATTGTGTATGTGAACACTTCTTGCATGTGTGTGAAATATTATGGGGATATTAAGTTAAATTAAATTAAGGGGCTATGACCCCTTAAAGTAAGCACAGAATCAGACAGGGATGATGCCCACAAGCTGAAGTAGGAGTTAGAACAATGAGCATGATGGCACATACATTATGTCCAGTGAGTAGAGGGTCATGCAGAAAGTCTTTTTTCCTATCACCTAAGCAAAATACGTCTAATTGACTCTGAATCCTAATTCTCCCTTTATTTCTTAATAACCGAACTGTAGATCTCAGTTGAACACTTGATAAAGTATTTCCAATCCTTCTGCCTGCCCCATGGAAGCTGATTAGATTTATTCAAAAGCACAAAACATATTTTTTTCCCTAAGAATACAGAGAGTGTTGTGGAAGACTCTGGGAACATAGGAAACCAAGTAAGAGCAAGGACCCATAAAACATAAGTTATTACTTTTAATGTGGCTCTTTTTTTTTTTAATCTCCAGAGATAAGTCTGGAGAAATTTAGTTTGTATTATACTAAAGTAGTCAGACTCTTGGATGTGACAGATATATATTTCTTCATATCATCTGAGATAAATGTTGTTAATTGACTCTGAACGTTCTCCATTTACTTATTTACCTATTTATTGGTGTTTGGTTGTGCTGGGTCTTCCTTGCAGCATGCAGGATCTAGTTCCCTGACCAGGGATCAAACCTGGGCCTCCTGCATCAGGAGCTCAGAATCCTAACCACTGGACCACCAGGGAAGTCCCTGAATGTTCTCCCTTTGTTTCTTAGTAACTGAAGTGTGGTTCTCAGCTGAACACTTAATAGAAAAATATATTTCCTACCATCCCTTGTGGCTAGATTTGACCACGAAACTTGCATTTGTCTAACAAAATAAAAGTGGAAACACTGTGTGAGACTTCTAGAAAGTCTCCTTAAAAAAGTATGAATATATGGCCTATGATTCAGCTGCTGTCTTGGGCCATAATGCAAGATGAAAATGAAGATCTGAGTAGCAAGAATGAAGGAGCCAGAGTTCTTGATGTCCAAAGTGAAAGTGAAACTCACTCAGCCATGTCTGACTCTTTGCAACTCCAAGGGCTATACAGTCCATGGAATTCTCCAGGCCAGAATACTAGAGTAGGTAGCCTTTCCCTTCTCCAGGGCATCTTCCCAACTCAGGGATCAAACCCTGGTCTCCTGCATTGCTGGTGGATTCTTTACCAGCTGAGCCACAAGGGAAGCCCAAGAAGACTGGAGTGGGTAGCCTATCCCTTCTCCAGTGGATTTTCCTGACCCAGGGATAAAACCAGGGTTTCCTGCATTACAGGTGGATTCTTAACCAATCCAGCTATCAGGGAAGCCCTTGATGTCCATGGACTCTACAATCCCGTGCTTCCTACATCCAGACTTTCAGAGAAATAAACTATTGATTATTCAGGATTTTTTGTTACATGCAACTAAATCTCACAAGTAGTACAGAAATCTTCACCATCACTATGGTGTTACTATGTCACTATGTCACTATGGGATACTTATTTTTCACAATAACAGGGTTTTTATTCATTCAGTGTGCTTGGTCCTACATGAAGGAATCCCCTTCAGAGAATGTGACAAAATTCTGCAGAAAGAGCTAGATGATTCCATGCAGGGCATTTGCCCAAAACTGCTTTGGGGTCGACCAATTCATTGGAGTCTGCTTTATAGTCCGTTCATATCAATCATCATCATCATATATTTCAATATTTTTTTCTAATTTCTAAAGTAGAATATTTTGAATTTCTTCCTTGGAGAAATATAATATCTACTAGAGAATATTTGCAAAGGTGTGGCTGGGTATGCACGATAGTTAATATCCATGGCTAATTTTATCAAGTACTTACATCGTCATGAGTAGTAAATACCAAGAACAGGGTCATCAGACTTACTGTAAATTGTGTTGCTTCTCAACAGAGTAACTAGTTTAATAATTTCCAAACCCATTCATGACGCAGAAGCCTGAGAAAAATAGAAGCCTTGCAATTGTAGCACCAGCTGAGAGAAGTGGAAGGTGTCACTAGGAGAAATAGGATGAGGAGAACCAGACTGGAAATGGAAACATAAACCAAGATCTGCAGCATACTGGTGGCTCCCAAATTCATTTTCCCAGAAACGTTACATCTGGGTGAACACCTGAATTTGTTTTCTATTTAATGATCTATTTCTTGCAGTCATAAAATAAATAAGGGAAATCAGAGAGTCTACACCATTCCTTCTGAATCACTCCTGATCCAAATGTCATTGGTGGGGCTGTTAATTCAATATTTGAATTAGACTCAGACACTGTTTAAATCCTATTTATCGGATTATGACCTGGTGTGGGGGGATTTAAAGGTCCCTGTGGTAGCACAGCAGAAAACAAACTTACACTGCCAAGTAAAGGCAAACTACTGCTGGAAATTAAAATGTATTGTTCTTGGAAAGAACGTCTTCGTGATTAAGTGCAATTTAGCAATCTTTCTGCAGAGAAACCACAGAAAGCACAGCACTTGCCCGTTTCCTTTACCTCGCTATAGGACACTGAGTCAATATCTCACAGAGGGAGGGAAAATGAAGAGAGGGCTTCAGGGGGCTCAGGACCCACTCATCCCCAGACCCATCTCTGTTTGTCCAGTTTCCCTGACAGAGCCGCCACTTCCTGTGGAACCGGAACTGCTCCAGAATTTTATCTCGGTGGGTCTGTGTTGCTCCAGACCTCCACATTTGGTGGAACTACTTGCTTATACTTTGTTAGGTGTGAGCTCTAGTCACTCAAGGGGACCTTCTTCTTCACCAAAAAGATGACAACTACAATCAGAGAGGGGACTTCCCTCAGGGGGCTTCCCTTATACCTCTATCGGTGAGAATCTGCCTGCAATGCAGGAGACCCCGGTTCGATTCCTGGATCAGGAAGATCCGCTGGAGAAGGGAATGGCAACCCACTCCAGTATTTTTGCCTGGAGAAGCCCAAGGACAAAGGAGCCTAGCAGGCTATATAGCCCATGGGTTCGCAAGAGTCAGACATGATTTAGCGAATCAACCAACACACTCAAAAGAAGGTGAATCCATCTTAAGAAATACATTTGGTCCTCTGTAGCCAACTTGTAATATTAACACAACCCTATAATTCAAGTATTTTTCTCCATATCCTTCAATGGTCAAATTAGTCCTCTTCAAGTCCATGTTTCCTAGAATTATACAGTCCTGCAGTTCCTGAAACATTTGAACATATTGTTGTTCTTAAATACTTACACTCAGACAATCCATGATTGCCCAAAGTGGTGATCTTTTAATACATCTAAAGCAAGGAGTCCCCAGCATCCAGGATCTAACACCAGATGATCTGAGGTGGAGCTGATACATTTCAGTGGGACTCTAACTATATGAGTGATTGAGGAAACCTGTTTTCCTGCTCTGCTGGCAGCACTGGGATCCTCTTTACTGTCTTCCCTGACTCCTTATTTTATAGTTTTCTTTGGTTGAGATGCCCCACATCACCTCCCAAGTTTGTGTTATCATAATCTCCAATTGTTAATACCTATTCTCCATAAGAAGAGTAAGTATATAACATACTAATTTCCTCCAGAGCCCCCAATTCTTACAGAACCATATTTAGGGAAGTGTCCTTACCAGTATTCACTAGTACCCTAGTAACAGACTTTACAGAGGTCTGGCTGTTCATTAAAACTAGTTCTCGATAGTTATGATTCAGAGTGTCTGGTTTAAGTGAGGTAAACAAACTTCTATGGATGTGACCTGCATGCTGCTTCTCCTCCTTAAGGAAACTTGCTTACTCACTTATAAACAACAGTTTAGAGTAATTGTGCCTGATGACTTTTCCTTAATCATTAAGGCATCAAGAAATAGACTTCCATTATTTTCTGTCTTACTTGTGCATGCTTAGTCATCTGACTCTTTGCAACCCCACGGACTGTAGCCCACCAGGTTTCTCTGTCCATGGGATTCCCCAGGCAAGAATACTGGAGTGGGTTGCCATTTTGTCCTCCAGGGGATCTTCCTGACCCAGGGATGGAACCCATGTCTCCTGCAGCTGCTGCATTGGCAAGTGGATCCTTTACTCCTGAGTCACTTGGGAAGCTTTATTCTCCATATGAGATACACTAAGACAACAAGGAGGTAAAAATTATCATGATAAAGCCTAGAATATTAAGACAAAAGAACACCACAGGTATTTTGTCCCATATCTTGGTTACAGCTTATCTAAATCACCCTTATCTTGCAGGAATAGAAAGACCTAGTCCATGCTTTCTTAACTATTTTTTGAAAGTTCTCTTAATCCTTGTGCTCAGAGTTGAAGAAAGAAATGTAACATGACAGATGGTCAAGAAAAGCCCCTTGGTTTGCTAAGGCAGGGTTGTAAGGTCCCCTAGGTTGATAACTTTTCAGCTTCCCTGGTGTCTCAGACAGTAAAGAATTCTCCTGTCAACCAGGAGATTGAGGTTCAATCTCTGGGTCAGAAAGTTCCCCTGGAGAAAGGGGTGGCTACCCACTCCATCATTCTTACCTGGAGAATTCCATGGACAGTGGAGCCTGGTGGGCTATGGCCATGGGGTGACAAAGAGTTGGACATGACTGAACGACTAACTCTTTCACTTTTCACTAAAATACCTGAACCAGGTAATAAACAGAGTAAGAGCCAAGTCTGAGTTTAAATTCATTACCTCCTTTGTGGCTCACAAAATTTAACTGGTGGGTGTAGCTTGGATCCATAGTCAACATGGCAGCTTTCTGCTACTTTCAAGTCTAGATCTGGGATCCACATATGGGTAGAAGTGAAACTACAGAGCATTTGGGCACATTCAGGCATCAAGAATTAAAGGAGACAAATTCTATCTTGTCTCAGCTCAGAACAAGGAAAGAACTCTACCAGCCTGGACCACAATTTTCAACCAGCCAGCTCCACCCACCAAGAAACAGGCTCTTATCAAGATTGCGTGCTCCGCCTGATGGAGAGATGAAGAGAGTGGAGAAGCAGACCAGAAGCATTTCATCCAGTACTGACCCCTCTGGGCAGCAGAACGGGAGCTCTCCCATCCATGGAGACATGAGCTCCACAGCACTAACCGTCTTCTGTAACAAAAGGATAACAGAGCAGAGTGCCAGCAGCCAAGAAGTTAAGGAAATGGAGTATCAAGTTGTTTGAGATCCAGCCTCTGAGGAACACAAGGACATCAGACACCAATTCCGCTGTATGTAGGTTGGAAGTGTGCCTACTGGCTTCACAGAAAGGTGAATATATATATTATATTGTATATAATAGATGGCCATGACCAAGTCTGGGCAAAAGAAGTCTTGTCAGTGCTTTTTGGGGACTTTTCCCCTAGGCACAGTATTAGTCTATCTTGTTTGAACCTCTTTAAGAATGACATGTTTCTCCACATTCTCAGTCATCTTCATTTCCTGTTATCTAGACCAGGCCTGATCCACCAATATATGTGCTTGTCAAATTTCTAAGAACTTTCCTGGCAGACCAGTGGTTTAGACTCTTCCGTTCCAATGCAGCAAGTGTGGGTTTGATCCCTGATTGAGGACCTAAGATCCCACATGCTCTTGGCCAAAAAAAAAAAAAAAAAAAAATTTATTTTCTCTATGCATTTCAACTGGTGGCCCTTTGCCTTTAATAAGATTTTCTACTATGACAAAAACTTTCACCCATTCATCTAATAAAGTTTTGTTTTCCTTATTTAAGGAAAAGTTCACTTACTGACTGAAAAGTTCTATTACTCTCTGTGCTCTATTTTATCTTATTGTTATTCAAGAATCAATCATAACTCAATGTGTGGTTCCATTTTATTTGGCAGATGTCTATAGTTTTCATTTAAGGGATGTCTAACCTGACTTTCACTGGGAAAAATGTCAGTACCTTACTTTCCATTTTCAATGCTATGAAATATTGCTCATAAATTATAAGGAATTATTATCATTTCATCCCTAGTTACTACAAAAGAAAAGTGAATTATTTGAGACTCAAACTTTACCTTCCTTTACCATGAAATGCCATTATTCACACAGGATGTACCAGTCAAATTCTTCTTTTGACAAATATTTAATGTATGATTATTGTTTGGGGCACTGTGGTCAGTGATATCAGTACAAAATTTCAGAGTTCCTTCTTTTAACTGCAGACATTTACCAGCATCAACCTAAACTTAAAAATGAAAGTGGTCATCCTATGACTGATATGCAAAATAATAAGTGAAAATGATTTATGGCATAATATCAAAAGAACAATTATTCCAGGCATCATACCTATCCACTTTGATAGTTCTGATTCTGGCTTCTCTCTTATCAGTAATGAAAAGAATGAAATAACACTTTTTTTAAAATGCCCCTGAAGTAGGACGTTAAAAGTGTCTTTAAAAAGATCTTAGGGGAACAGTTATTTGTAAAACTCACATGGCGAAACTTCAAGGGCCAGAGTGAAGATGGTCAGGAAAGAGAGATGTCTTAGCCACAAAACGCAAGTACAAAATTCCATACAAAAACTAGTTGAATGATATAAATAATTATTGTATTTTGTAGTTAAAAGTTGTTAAGAGAAGAGAACTTAAAAGTTGTCACCACAAAGGAAAAAGAATGTAACTATTTGCAGTGATGGATGTTAGCTAGACTTACTGTGTTGATCACTTCACAATATGAATATTAAATTTTATTTTGTATATCTGAAACTAATGTAATGTTACATATCAGTTATATCTCAATTAAAAAACAGAGTGTATTTATTATAAAAACTTTTTATAAAAATGCATAAGTTTTGGATGGCTTTCCCCCAAAAAACACAAAACATTAACTTATTCTATCTCTCTTCTTAGTCCTTGTCTCTCTCCTATTTGATCCTTATCTTTCTTAACAAGCTGACTTTTTTTGTCTATTTGCCAATGCATGTTCTTTTTCAGGTCAAGCCCTATCAGAGACTCTTGCTGCCAAATTCCAAAGCCATATTGCTCCAAAAAAGCAAGGAACTTTTTTTGGGTTCATTTAGTCAAGGGTCTGCCTCTGATGTTAAAATGCTTTAGGAGGGGGAATCTGTCTAGTGTAAATATGGCTGTGATGGAAACAGGAAAGTGTTTTCAGTGAAAGTCCTCTTAAATATGTCCACTTATGCTCCTCTTAAGTACGTTCACTTATGCTGAAGCTGAGAACTTGCATACACGTAAGTATTTTATGCAAATATACTGCTAGGTGTCAGTTAGCTGGGTATCTCTATTAAAACATATTATTCCATAATTGATACACAAGACCCAGATTTAAGAACCTATTAGAATTATGGTTTTCTCAGGGTATATGCCCACAAGTGGGATTGCTGGATCATATCATAATTCTACTTTTAGTTTTTTAAGGAACCTCCATACTGTTCTCCACCTGATACTTTGGCCACCTGATGCGAAGAACTGACTCATCTGAAAAGACCCTGATGCTGGGAAAGATTGAAGGCAGGAGGAGAAGGGGACGACAGAGGATTAGATGGTTGGATGGCATCAGCCACTCAATGGACATGAGTTTGAGTAAACTCCAGGAGTTGGTGATGGACAAGGAGGCCTGACGTACTGCAGTCCATGGAGTCACAAAGAGTCGGACACGACTGATCGACTGGACTGAACTGAACTGAACTGAATTGAATATTTGGGTGCCTTTGTCTCTCTGAAACTACTATGACGAATCATCTTACATTGCTCAAAAAGGTCATCATCAAAAAAATCTGCATATAATAGATGCAGGAGAGGGTGTGGAGAAAAGGGAACCTTCTTGCACTGTTGGTGGGAATGTAAATTAGCACAGTCACAATGGAGTATTCAGTTCAGTTCAGTTCACTCACTCAGTCGTGTCCAACTCTGCGACCCCATAGACTGCAGTACGCCAGGCCTCCCTGTCCATCACCAAGTCTCAGAGTTTACACAAACTCATGTTCATTGAGTCAGTGATGCCATCCAACCATCTCATCCTCTGTCGTCCCCTTCCCCTCCCACCTTCAATCTTTCCCAGCATCAGGGTCTTTTCCAATGAGTCTCCACTTCACATCAAGTGGCCAAAGAATTGGAGTTTTCAGCTTTGGCATCAGTCCTTCCAATGAATATTCAGGGTTGATTTCCCTTAGGATGGACTGGTTGGATCTCTTTGCAGTCCAAGGGACTTTCAAGAGTCTTCTCCAACACCACAGTTCAAAGGCGTGCATTCTTCAGCATTCAGCATTCATTATAGTCCAGCTCTCACATCCATACACGACTACTGGAGAAACCATAACTTTGACTAGATGGACCTTTGATGGCAAAGTAATGTCTCTACCTTTTAATATACTGTCTAGGTTGGTCACAGCTTTTCTTCCAAGGAGCAACTATCTTTTCATTTCATGGCTGCAGTCACCATCTGCAATGATTTTGGAGCACGAGAAAGTAAAGTTTGTCACTGTTTCCATTGTTTCCCCATCTATTTGCCATGAAGTGATGGGACTGGATGCCATAATCTTAGTTTTCCAAATGTTGAGCTTTAAGCCAACTTTTTCACTCTTCTCTTTCACTTTCATCAAGAGGCTCTTTGCTTCTTCTTTGCTTTCTGCCATAAGCGTGGCTTCATATGCATATCTGATGTTATTGATATTTCTCCCAGAAATTTTGATTCCAGCTTGTGCTTCATCTAGCCCAGAGTTTCTCATGATGTACTCTGCATATAAGTTAAATAAGCAGGATGACAATATACAGCCTTGACATACTCCTTTCCCGATTTCAAACCAGTCTGTTGTTCCACGTTCAGTTCTAATTGTGGCTTCCTGACCTGCACACAGATTTCTCAGGAGGCAGGTCAGGTGGTTTGAAATTCATATCTGTTTAAGAATTTCCACATTTTGTTATGATCCACACAGTCAAAGGGTTTGGCACAGTCGATAAAGAAGAAATAGATGTTTATCTGGAACTCTCTTGCTTTTCCAATCATCCAACCAATGTTGGAAATTTGATTTCTGGTTTCTCTGCCTTTTATAAAACCAGCTTGAACATCTGGAAATTCATGGTTCTCATATTGTTGAAGCCTGGCTTGGAGAATTTTGAGCATTACTTTGCTAGCATGTGACATGAGAGCAATTGTGCGGTAGTTTGAACATTCCTTGTCATTGCCCTTCTTTAGGATTAGAATGAAAACTTTTCCAGTCCTGTGACCACTGCTAAGTTTTCCAAATTTGCTGGCTGATTGAGTGCAGCATTTTCACAGTGTCATCTTTTAGGATTTGAAATAGATTAACTGGAATTCCATCACCTCCAGTAGCTTTGTTCATAGTGATGCTTTCTAAGGCCCATTTGATTTCACATTCCAGGATGTCTGGCTCTAGGTGAGTGATCACACCATCATGATTATCTGGGTCGTAAAGATCTTTTTTTGTATAGTTCTAATGTGTATTCTTGCCACCTCTTCTTAATATCTTCTGCTTCTGTTAGGTCCATACCATTTCTGTCCTTTATTGAGCCCATCTTTTCATGAAATGTTTTCTTGGTATCTCTAATTTTCTAGAAGAGACTATAGTCTTTCCCATTTTCCTCTATTTCTTTGCATTGATCACTGAGGAAAGGTTTCTTATTCTTTCTTGCTATTATTATTTCTTGTTTTTCTTTGGAACTCTGCATTCAAATGGGTATATCTTTCCTTTTCTTCTTTGCCTTTCATTTCTAATCAATCTGAATTTGGTATTGACCATCTGGTGACGTCCATGTGTAGATTCGTCTCTTGCATTGTTGGTACAGGTTGCTTGCTGTGGCCAGTGGGTTCTCTTGGAAAACTGTTAACCTTTGCCCTGTTTCATTTTGTACTCCAAGGCCTAACTTCCCTGTTACTCCAGGTATCTCTTGACTTTCCGCTTTTGCATTCCAATCCCCTATTATGAAAAGGACATCTTTCTTTGTTGTTAGTTCTTAAAGGTCTTGTGAACCTTCATAAGGCCATTTGATGTCAGCTTCTTCAGCATTAGTGGTTGGGGCATAGACTTGAATTACTGTGATGTTGAATGGTTTGCCTTGAATTTGAACTGAGATCTTTCTGTCATTTTTGAGATTGCACCCAAGTACTGCATTTTAGACTCTTTTGTTGACTGTGAGGGATACTCCATTTCTTTTTAAAGAACTCTTGCTCACAGTAGTAGATATAACAGTCATCTGAATTATATTTGCCCTATACCATCAATTTTCATTCACTGATTCCTAAAATGTTGATGTTCTCTTTTGCCATCTCCTGTTTGACCACTTCCAAGTTACCTTGATTAATGTACCATACATTAGAGGTTCCTAGGCAATGTTGTTCTTTATAGCATCAGACTTTACTTTCAGCACCAGACATATACACAACTAGGTGTCATTTCCTCTTTGGTTCAGCCTCTTCATTCTTTCTGGAGCTATTTCTCCACTTTTCTTCAGTGGCATATTGGACCTGCTGACCTGGGGAGTTCATCTTTCAGTGTCCTATCTTTCTGCCTTTTCATACTCTTCATGGGGTTCTCAAGGCAAGAATCCTGAAGTGGTTTGCCATTCCCTTCTCCAGTGGACCACATTTTGTCAGGACTGTCCACCATGACCCGTCCATCTTGGGTGGCCCTACATGGCATGGCTCCTAGTTTCATTAAGTTACACAAGGCTGTGGTCCATGTGGTCAGTTTAGTTAGTTCCCTGTGATCATGGTTTTCATTCTGGAGGCCATGGTTTTGAAGTTCTTGCTTCTTCTGTCTGCCTCCTGATGGATGAGGATAAGAGGCTTGGGCAAGCTTCCTGCTGGGAGGGCCTGGCTGTGAGCATAACTCGGTCTTCCTCTGGTGGGCAGAGCCAAGCTCAGCAGACCTTGAATCTGGTTTTTTTCTGGTGTGGGGGCTGCAGTGCCTTCCTGCAGGTTGCCCTGAGGCGCCCCGTCCTGGAGTCCGCAGGCTTTATCGTAAGGCTAATGGTGACCTCCTCCAAGAGGACCTATGCCAACATGCCGCCCTCCCGACCACTGCTGCCAGAGCCCCTGACCCCATGGCAGGCCAGTGTCAACCCACACCTCCGCCGGAGACTCCCAGCCACCCAGGCAAGGCTGGCTCAGTCTCCTGTGAGGTCGCTGCTGCTTCCCTGTGACCTGGTACTCACGGCTTTGCTTGTGCCCTCCAGCGGTCTCCGTGTCCCCTGTATATGTGCACACAGAGCTAATTCACTTTATTGTACAACCTTGTAAAGCAGCTATCAGTTGAGTTCAGTCACTCAGTCGTGTCCGACTCTTTGCAACCCCATGGACCACAGCATGCCAGGCCTCCCTGTCCATCACCAACTCCCAGAGTTTACTCAAACTCATGTACATTGAGTCGATGATGCCATCCAGCCATCTCATCCTCTGCCGTCCCCTTCTCCTCCCACCTTCAATTTTTCCGAGCATCAGGGTCTTTTCCAATGAGTCAGTTATTTGCATCAGGTGGCCAAAGTATTGGAGTTTCAGCTTCAGCATCAGTCCTTCCAATGAATATTTAGGACTGATTTCCTTTAGGACGGACTCGTTGGATCTCCTTGCAGTCCAAAGGATTCTCAAGAGTCTTCTCCAACATCGCAGTTCAAAAGCATCTACTCTTCAGTGCTCAGTTTTCTTTATAGTTCAACTCTCACATCCATATATGACTACTGGGAAAACCATAGCTTTGACTAGACGGACCTTAGTTGGCAAAAACACCTATACTCCAATTTAAAATGAAAAGAAAAAATAAATAAAATAAAATAAAATGCAAAGAACCCATTAGACTCCAAAATTTTTATTTCAAAGTTTACTTGAAATATTTTAAAGCAGATGATGCTGAAACATAACACTTTTAACTTTCCCCCCAAAGAGTCACTTCTCCCCACCCCAGTTCTCAGTAAGTTTGTCAAGGAAAATCTCACGTACACAACACAAAAAAAACAGTTCATGAGTAAGATCATGTTAATTTGCCTATAAAAAATTTCCATGCTTTCTTGCCTAATATAAATTCAATTAATGCATAAATTTGTTTCAGGCAAAATAAATTGCATCATTCATGCTTTCAGCTCAGAATACAGAAAGTTAGGTATTTCAAAACATCCTGAATGACATGTTCAGAAGAAAGAATGGAATAAGTTCTTGGAGGCAGGAAATTTGTCAGTCATGTCTTTATGTTTTTAATAATAGAAAAGAAAGTAAGCCTTTGGCAAAGCACATGTCTCAAGGTTGAGGGATGCCAAGTAGGTGGAGTTTTTCAAGAACTTGAGCAGCTTTTCTTTTGACTGTATTCTCAGAAACTACTTTTTCCCACCACTCCCAATTTTATTGAGATATAATTAACATTAAACATCATTTTAGTTTAAGGTATAGAACATAATGATTTGATATATGTATATCTTATAAAATGATAACCATAATAAGTTTAGTTAACATCCAGAATCTCACATAGTTATTTTTTTCCTTATTATGAGAACATTTAAAATCTATTCTTCTGGCAATTTTCAAACATACAAATATTTATTGCTCACTCTCTGGTGGCTCAGAGGGTAAAGCATCTGCTTGCAATGCGGGGGACCTGGGTTTGAACCCTGGGTCGGGAAGATCCCCTAGAGAAGGCAATGGCAACCCACTCCAGTACTCTTACCTGGAAAATCTCATGGGTGGAGAAGCCTGGTAGGCTACAGTCCATGGGGTCGCAAAGAGTCGGACATGCCTGAGCGACTTCACTTTCACTTTTTATTTGTCATGCTGTACCTTACATCCCCAGAACTTCTTTGTTTTATGACCATCCTGGAAGTCTACACCTTTTAACCACCTTCATCCACTCCTCACCACACATTTATGGCAACCACCATCCTATTCTCCATTTCTGCAAGTTTGAGAGAACTTCTTTTCTTTTAGTGAAGGCAAATATAGATAACCTGGCATCTTTCTAAAATTTAATGAAATATTCTGGTTTTGTTTTATCATGACACTTTTAGCAAGTCTATAATTCTAGTTCAAATAAAACTGAAAAGACGAAACAGAATGCCTGTTCTGATCTTTTAATTCCTTAATAGAACTCTAGGGCTGGGAGTACCCCTACACTAAATATCTGGCTCAAATAAGATTGAGAAGCACTACATTATGGACTTTTTCCTCTTTTTTTTTTTGTTTCCTAAGGCACTTATCTTCTTAAGGATCCCTTGATTTCCATGTATACACATGCCATTATTATAGTCATAATATTGACCCCAATATAAAGATAACTCTCCTTTTTAAGCTTACACACACACACACACACACACACACACACACACACACACACACACACACATACACACACACTTTATTCATTTTTTGATAAGTAGATTTCACTGAAGAGATGAGGAGAGCAGGATGGGGTCATATCCTATGCAAAAGGTAAAAAATAATTTAAATTCATATGCAGCCTTCCTCTTCTCTATATCCCTTTCCTAAAACTCTTGTTTTCACTTCTGCAGTTCTGCTGTGTAACATCTTGTACGCAGACTCCATCCCAATCCGTTACCTTCCACCATCTCGCTTTGACAACCCTTCTCCTCTCATCTGTCTACTTCAAATCCTCAGTCTCCTAGTTCTTCTGGGGCGCTCTAAATTCTTCCTCCTGGTGCAGAACACTTTTTCCCTGCCTTTAATATCTGGTGATATTTGGGGTTCCTTGACAGACCCTATCTTCATCCCAGGAACTTATCAAAGCACTTAAAAAATAAAGGCATCCTATTCACCTAAAGGCATTCTATTCCAATCTGTGAAGGTAATAACATTTAGTAATATTTTTTCCTCTCTTTCTCTCTACACACAAACCCATCCCTTCATTTTAGCAAGAAAATGTTTAGAATGATTTTTGAGTTAAGAAAATATATACAGTTTTATACATTTCTGGATTTCATTCTTTCACTCAATTATCTGCGCAAAGTTATTTACATATTTACTTCAGCTTGGGTTCCTTGTTACATTAATCCTAATACTGCTTTCTCCTGGCAAAATTTTCAAGAAAAAACAGGGTAACATGGATTCAAATGATACTACCCTGAATACAGCAGGAGAAACAGGAGTCATGAAGTATGAGGGAAGAATTAAGTACATATATATCTCCCTGAACAACTATATGGGGAAGATGCTAATCACAGAATGTTGACTATTGAACTAGAAGAACTTTCCTTTTATGAACTTTTCCCTCAAGTTTTACACCTGGATCTAGTGTTTACTGACACTCAATTTGAGTATTTACAACGACTCAATTTATATTTTTCTTTGATAAGAGATTATGTCTTCCATTTTAGGATGGTCCAAACACCAGGAATAAATCAGGTAGAGAGTACTTTCTATCATTTTTTACATTTTCAGAAAGTTATATTCACAAAAAGGGGACATAGTACCTTATGGGACACAACATAGAAAAGGCTTTTCCCCTTCTATTAGGGGAAAATAAATCAGTCAATTACTGATATAAACTGATATAAACTGGTTGTAATCACTTACCTTCAGTGATACTTATAACCTCCCTGGAAGGAAACATTAGAGGCTTATGCAAAGCAAGCTAAAACTCTACAGAAAGAAATTCACAGAGTAGCATAAAACTGCTACCATGTAGGACTTTAACTCCAAGAACCAAAACATAATAAGAATTACAAAGTTATTGTGATAAATTGTTATGAAAGCACAAAATATAATGCAAATATGAGATGAACCATGCCAATGAGAAGTCCATTTTTAATTTATTTTTAAATTGAAGGATAATTGCTTTACCGAATTTTGTTGATTTCTGCCAAATATCAACATAAATCAACCATAGGTATACATATGTTCCCTCCCTCTTGAACCTCCCTAGAAGTCCATTTTTCAATCACAAGTACATAGGCAAAGACCACCAGGAGTAGACATTTTTGGGGGAGAACGTACAGTTGACAGTGATAACCTTTCTTTAATGACTGCTTCCTCCTGCTGTATAGGATCTGTTATCATGTAACCCAAACTCTCTAGTTGCCACTGATTGAACCAGGCATGGGCACCTATCTGAAGCTGGGTCACTCATAATCTCTCTCCTAAAAATTTAAAATTTGTGTTTTGGAAAAAGCTGGTCACTTTGCATTTAACTGTTGAACAGAGGAAACATAAACCTGCAAGCTGTAAGGTGGCCATTTCTGTGGAAAAGTTCCAAAAATCAGGGTGAAAGAAAAAAAGAAGATAGAAGAAGGAAGGCATAGCTTGAATATCGGACTCTTCCCACTGCTTAGCTGTGACGGAACTCTTCCTATCCCAGGATTTCTTGCTCTATTGAGGGAAGTAGACAGCTTGACCTACTGCTCTGGATATACACGTCATAATTTCCATTTCTGTGGCTTAAATTAACCTGAGTTATTGTCACTTCAGTTCAGTCGTTCAGTCGCATCTGGCTCTTTGTGACCCCATGGACTGCAGCACGCCAGGCCTCCCTGTCCATCACCAACTCCTGGAATCTATTCAAACTCATGTCCACTGAGTCGGTGATGCCATCTGACCATCTCATCCTCTGTCGTCCCCTTCTCCTCCTGCCTTCAATCTTTCCCAGCATCAGGGTCTTTTCAAATGAGTCAGTTCCTCACATCAGGTGACCAAAGTACTGGAGTTTCAGCTTCAGCATCAGTCCTTCCAGTGAATATTCAGGACTGATCTCCTTTAGAATGGACTGGTTGGGTCTCCTTGCTGTCCAAGGGACTCTCAAGGATCTTCTCCAACACCACAGTTCAAAAACACCAGTTCTTCGATTCTCAGCTTTCTTTATGGTCCAGCTCTTGAGAGAGTCAATTCCTAGGCAGGTTGATAAGAAGTCCAGGATCCCTGAGGAGAGAGGGGTCTGGGGATCTCGAGTAGGCAATGGTGGTCTGGAACTCTCAAGGAGGAGGAAAGGAAAAACTTTTTTTTTTCCCCCTCTACATTCCTTAGTCTTAGTCACATAAAACGTTTTTTTCCTTTAAACCCAGAACTGATGATTACACAACCAACAGTTCAGTTTAAACTCTATACTAGGGATTACATAACAACAATGTATTCTGCTTGAGGACAGCTTCTCGTTCTTGAAAACCTTCTGGCTCATCCTGAAGAAGCACGAGCTGGAACCAAGACTGCCGAGAGAAACACCAATAGCCTCAGACATGCAGAGGACACCCCCCTTATGGCAGAGAGTGAAGAACTAAGGAGCCTCTTGATGAAAGTGAAAGAGGAAAGTGAAAAAGCAGGCTTAAAGCTCAACATTCATAAACCTAAGATCATGGCATCTGGTCCCATCACCTCATGGCAGATAGATGGGGAGACAGTGGAAACAGTGGCAGACTTTATTTTGGGGGCTCCAAAATCTCTGCAGATGGTGACTGCAGCCATGAAATTAAAAGATGCTTACTCCTTGGAAGGAAAGTTATGACTAACCTAGAGAGCATATTAAAAAGCAGAGACATTACTTTGCCAACAAAGATCTACCTGGTCAAGGCTATGATTTTTCCAGTGGTCATGTATGGATGTGAGAGTTGGACAGTAAAGAAAGCTGAGCGCTGAAAAATTGATGCTTTTGAACTGTGGTGTTGGAGAAGACTCCTGAGAGTCCCTTGGACTGGAAGGACATCCAACCAGTCCATCCTGAAGGAGGTCAGTCCTGGGTGTTCATTGGAAGGACTGATGCTGAAGCTGAAACTCCAATACTTTGGCCACCTTGTGCGAAGTGTTGACTCGTTGGAAAAGACCCTGATGCTGGGAGAGGTTGGGGGCAGGAGGAGAAGGGGACGACAGAGGGTGAGATGGCTGGATGGCATCACCGACTCGATGGGTATGAGTTTGAATAAACTCCAGGAGTTGGTGATGAACAGGGAGGCCTGGCGTGCTGCAATTCATGGGGTAGCAAAGAGTCGGACACGACTGAGTGACTGAACTGAACTGACTGAAGCCTGATATCTTAAAAGGTATATTATGGGAGTGGGTCTGGTAGGATCTTTCTGTTGTTAAGTTCTAATCCTGTTATCCTAAAATGTAAATTGTGTGAGTGGGTCTGGTAAAATTTTCACAAACTTGAGACATTCTTTTAATTTATTGTCATAATTCATTAAAAAGTATATAACTCCCTTGCTAACACTAGTGAGGGGGCTATTTCTCCATCCCCCTTCTGACGTGTATGTCAGGAGATTTCTCTGTCCCTTTTCACTTTAATAAAACTCTGCTACACAAAAGCTCTTGAGTGATCAAGCCTGGTCCCTGGTCCCAAAGTTAAATCTTCTTCTTTGGAGATCACGAATCCGACACTCTTCAGGGTAAGCTCTCATCTTGGGGGCTCGTCCAGGGTCCTCAGGACTAGCTAAGAACACCCAGAGTTCTCGCCTCTCTGATTTCTCAGTATACACGTTTTCTGCTTTACTGGCTCTTTGGTGTGCTTGTGTTCATGAATGACACGCCCTGCATGAAGCAGGTGATGTGGTTTTGTGGTTCCTCATTCTGTGGTTTTGTGGTACCTCGTAATGACTGAAGGCAGCCCCCAAAAGGGGAACCTTGTCAGGAGTTTATACTCACCTGCCAAAGCTAAGAGACACCTAAGGTCCCTCCTGCGAGGGGAGCGACCAGAAATGGGCGAAGCGTGTGGGCTGAACTTTTGTTTCTTGGTCAGCTTTTCCTGGTCTCTTTGATCATTCCATAATTGCATGGGGAATTAGAACTACTAGCCTAATCTGTCGGATCATACACTTTCAATAGACTTATGATTCATGCTGTAACTATGAACTTTTACTTGGACTCCCAGCTTGGTAGTCATGGGAATCCAGACTTGCTAGGAGCGTGTTTAGGAACTAAGTAGAACTAGTGAGTCCTTGTCATAGCTGTGACTCCAAACTAAAAGGATGGAAGCGCTCCTAGAGAGCATGAGGTTTCTAAGAAGATAGGTCAGGAATCCCAGTTTGGGAGTATTGGGCTTCTTCCTTTGGTAGTAGTAGCTCTTAGCGGACTAGATAACACTCTCCAGTGGCTTACTGAAGGGGCGATGATTCATCGCTTCTACAGAGGTCAGGACAGTACTCAGGAATGTGAACGGGCACACTTCCCCTAGTAGTACTAACTTCAGAAACATTCCGGGAAACCACTCAGGCAAATTAAACAAAGGTCATGGTGGTATGGAACTAGAAATCAATTCGGATGCCATCAGGTCTACCCCTGGTACATCTCCACCCTGCCTCGGTGGTAGAACTGGGAGGGACCAGTATGGTGCCTGCGTCGGTAAGGGGCAGACTAAGTTTGACCAGGGAAGGGGAGCTTCGGTGGAGAGTCTGTCTACAACCCCATCTAGAGCAGGGAAGGATGCCTCCGACGGAAGGAAGCAAAGGTGCTGGTCTCTGTTTTTTTCTCTTTAACAGATGGGAGCTACTCAAAGTTCCAGACTCACACCCTTGGATTTTGTCCTGAAAAACTGGGATATGTTTGACCCCCAGAATTTAAAAAGGACATGCCTGATCTTCTTCTGAGATACTCAATGGCCACGGTATCCTTTGGAAGACGGGGAACGCTGGCCTGTTAAAGGGTCTCTCAATTATGATACTGTTTTACAACTAGATTGGTTCTGTAGAAAACAGGAAAAATGGGTAGAAGTGCCATATGTGTTGCTCTTTATCTGTCTGTGAGACATACCAGATTTATGTTCTAGGGATGCAGATTTGGGTGTGAAACCTTCAGCTGCCTCCTGTTCTCTTACTTTGCCTCTGTATCCAGGGCTCCCTCCCAACTGAACAGGCTGAGAGTCAGGGCACCCTTCCAGGAGGAGCTGCCTCAGTCTCAGTAGGATTTCCAACAGTCCCAATTGTGGTCGAGACTATTTAGAGGATCCAAAAAGTACATAGAAGGCTTTACGGGACTAATTTTACTTTATGAGCTTTCTTGGAGAGATGCAATGTATGTCTTGGGACAGACACTGACTTCTGACTTGAGAATTCAAGTTTTGGGGAAATCTACTGCTTTTGGAGATGAATGGCTTGAGGAAACACGAAATAATCCTGCTTCCTACTGGGAGCCAAGTGGTTCCAATACTTTGCTGGATGTATTCTTGAAGGAAGCAAGCTTAAGCAAGCTCATGCTGAGACTTTAATGCCACGTTGGCTTACATAGAACAGTGAGAGAAGGAAATTCCTGGTAAATTCCTAGGGAGACTACAGAAGGCCCTCCACACGTTTACTGATGTTGATTCTGAAAGTGCAGAGAAGGAATAATCTTAAAAGATAGATCTCTCACTCGGCTCCAGATATTTGCCATAAGTTATGAAAACAGGCGTTTGGACCAAGTCAGTCTTTAAAAAACTGCTACAGCTAGCTCAGATGGTATATTACAGTAGAGAATATGAGGGGGGTGGGGGGGGGGGAATAGCCATAGAAAAGAACCAAAGAAAAGGCCCAGGGTCTAGTGACGGCTGTGAAAACTGCTACGAATCAGCATGAAGAGAAAAATGCCCAGAGGAACCCTGATGAAAAGGGATGGGCTTGCTATCACTGTGGAAAGGAGTGGCATCTCAAGCGAAGTTGCCCTCAGGCGTCTAAGCCGCACCCGGCTCCCCATCAAGTCTGCAAGGGACCACAGTGGAGGAGACACCGCCCCCAGAGGCACAGGCCCCAGGGTCGGGCTCTCAGGACAATCAGGACTGAAGGGGTCTGAGGGTCCCCACTCAAGCTTCCGACCTAATTACACCTGAGGAGTCCCGGGTATTAATAACTGTGGGGGCCAATCTGTTGATTTCCTTTTGGACACCGGGGCAACTTCCTCTGTGCTTACTGAAGCCCTCGGTCCACTTCCTCCCAGCCCACTACTGTAATGGAAGGATGAGCCAAACACTATTATTTCAATCACCCTTTAAGCTGCAGCTGGGGCTCTGTGCTGTTTTCTCATGAGTTTCTGATCGTGCCGGGGTTTCCCTCACCCCTTCTGGGGAGGGATATACCCAACAAGGCCCAGACCTCTGTTTTCATGAATATGGAGCCTGCTCTTTCTCTCCCATTAATTGAACAAAATGTAAATCCTAGAATATGGGCTGATGGAAAGACAGTGGGTCAAGCACAAAATGCTGTTCCTGTTGTTATCAAGCTCAAAGACCCTCACCTATTTCCACATCAAAGCAGTACCCAATAAGTCCTAGGTTAAAGAAGGGTTAAAACCCATAATTGAAAATTTAAAGGAGCAGGGGCTATTAAATCCCTGTAATAGTCCATGCAACACTCCTATTTTGGGTGTGAAAAAGTCAAATGATAAACAGAGACTAGTTCAAGATTTACAAATAATAAATGAGGCTGTGGTTCCTTTTACTCATATGCCAAAAACAAATGGATTTTCTTGCTTACAGGTCTGGGTAGACACTTTTACTGGATGGATTGAGGTCTTTCCCTGCCATACTGAACAGGCTAAGGAAGTTATAAAAATTTTAATACATGACATTATTCCCAGGTTTGGGCTGCCATGGAATCTCCAGAGTGACAATGGCTCCACCTTTAAAGCTGCTGTAACTCAAGGGGTTTCAAAAGCTCTAGGAATAGAATATCACGTACCCTGATCCTGGAAACCCCAATCTTCAGGAAAGGTAGAAAAGGCTAATGACATTATTAAGAGATATTTGCATAAATTAACTTAAGAGATGTGGGACAAGTGACTAAAAGTTCTACCCATAGCTTTAATGAGGGTTCAGACTGCCCCTAAAAAGGAAGGACTGTCCCCCTTTGAATGTGTCTATGGAAGACGCTTTTTATGCACAGTTATAGGTCCTGAGGCCTTATAATTAACTAACTATGTGACTCAGCTTTCAGCCTTTCAAGAGACATTACGGAAACTCTGGGGCATGACTCCTGACCCAGCCTCTGAGTCAAGCAAGCCGCTTTGAGCCAGGCAACGAGGTCCTGGTAAAGACTTGAGGGTCTGGAGGCCAATCTCTCAAGCCCTTCTGGGAAGGCTCTTATCAGGTTATTCTTTCTTCTCCCAAAGCTGTCAAGGTGCCAGGAATTGATTCCTGGGTGCACCACACTTGAGTTAAAAAGTGGCACCCTGACCAAAACTAAACAACGTCATTTTTTGCCTTTATCCTCTGTTTTCACTTTTTACTTTTCAGATGGGCCTGATAATCTATGTGAGCCTGCTTCTGTTGGCTCCAAAAGTCCTGAGTCTGCCGTTTGACCCTCAAGACAATGCCTTCCTGTCCTGGGCTCATTCCTACACTGCATTCCACAATCTGTCTAACTGCTGGATCTGCACAGCACTCCCCTCTTCATCAGCTGAAGGCTTCCCATGGAGGGTTTCTCCATTTCAAGGAAAAGACTTTCCTCAACTCTATAAATATCTCCACCAATAACAATCACGTGTGATGCCTCTCTTTTAATCATGATATCTAGCAATCCTAAATTGGATTGGTGCAAAACTTTGTATTTTAACTATGGACAAAATGTGACTTTTAATCTTGCTTATACATTGTCTTGGTTTAATGACTATTTTGCCTTACATCTGTAACTGTGTACTGGATTTGTTTCAAACTGTTTCAAAGCTTTTAAGTCACAAATGAATGTCCAGACTCCTACAAATGCCACAGCCTCCTCCAGCTAATACGCAGGGCCCCTGCATCAGAGACCCTCAGTATGAGGGTTAGGAGAATATGCTGCCTCAACAGTTTAGGGACAGTGCCCCATCACAGCAGGAAGTAGATATGGAATGAAAACAATGCCCCTTTCCCTTGGCAACATAATTCTGCTAAAAGAAAAGAGGGGGATGAGAGAGTCAATTCCTAGGCAGGTTGATAAACAGTTTGGGGTCTCCAAGGAGAGAGGGGCCTGGTGTTCTCGAGGAGGAGATAGGAGTCTGGAACTCTCAAGAAGGAGGAAAGGAAAAACTTTTTTTCCCTCTACATTCCTTAGTATTAGTCACATGAAACATTTTTTTCTTTAAGCCCAGGACTGATGATTACACAACAAACAACTCAGTTTAAACTCTCTACTAGGGGTTATATAACAACAATGTATCCTGGCAGTTTCTCTTTCCTGAAAACCTTCTGACTAATCCTGATATCTTAAAAGGTATATTATGGGAGTGGGTCTAGTAGGATCTTTCTATTGTTACGTTCTAATCTGTTATCCTAAAATGTAAATTGTGTGAGTGGGTCTGGTAAAATTTTCACAAACTTGAGACATTCTTTTAATTTATTGTAATAATTCATTAAAAGTATATAACTCCCTTGCTAACACTAGTGAGGGGGCTATTCCTCCATCCCCCTTCTGATGTGTATGTCAGGAGATTCCTCTGTCCCTTTTCACTTTAATAAAACTCTGCTACACAAAAGCTCTTGAGTGATCAAGCCTGGTCCCTGGTCCTGAAGTTAAATCTTTGAAGATCACAAATCCAACACCATTCACTAAGCTATCACTCTCACATCTGTACATGACTACTGAAAAACCATAGGTTTGACTAGACAGACATTTATTGGCAAAGTAATGTCTCTGCTTTGTAATATGCTATCTAGGTTGGTCATAGCTTTTCATCCAAGGAGCAACCGTCTTTTAATTTCATGGCTGCAGCCACAAAAAAAAAAAAAAAAAAGAAAGAAAGAAAGAAAGAAAGAAAGAAAAAGAAAACTACAGGTCAATATCACTAATGAACATAGATGCAAAAATCCTTTACAAAATTCTAGCAAACAGAATCCAACAACATACTAAAAAGATCATACATCATGACCAACTGGGCTTTATCCAAAGAATGCAAGGATTCTTTAATATCCACAAATTAATCAATGTAATACACCACATTAACAAATTGAAAGATAAAACCATATGGTTATCTCAATAGATGCAGAAAAAGCCTTTGACAAAATTCAGTATCCATTTATGATAAAAACTCTCCAGAAAGCAGGAATAGAAGGAACATACCTCAACATAATAAAACCTATATATGACAAACCCACAGCAAACATTATCCTCAGTGGTGAAAAACTGAAACCATTTCCCCTAAAATCAGGAACAAGAAAAGGGTGCCCACTCTCACCACTACTATTCAACATAGTTTTGGAAGTTTTGGCCACAGCAATCAGAGCAGAAAAAGAAATAAAAGGAATCCAGATAGAAAAAGAAGAAGTGAAACTCTCGCTGTTTGCAGATGACATGATCCTCTACATAGAAAACCCTAAAGACTCTACCAGAAAATTACTAGAGTTAATCAATGAATATAGTAAATTTGCAGGATATAAAATTAACACACAGAAATCCCTTGCATTCCTGCACACTAACAATGAGAAAACAGAAAGAGAAATTAAGGAAACAATACCATTCACCATTGCAACAAAAAGAATAAAATACTTAGGAGTATATCTACCTAAAGAAACAAAAGACTTATATGTAGAAAACTATAAAACACTGATGAAAGAAATCAAAGAGGACACAAATAGATGGAGAAATATACCGTGTTCATGGATTGGAAGAATCAATATAGTGAAAATGAGTATACTACCCAAAGCAATCTATACATTCAATGCAATCCCTATCAAGCTACCAACAGTATTCTTCACAGAGCTAGAACAAATAATTCCACAATTTGTATGGAAATACAAAAAACCTCAAAGAGCCAAAGCAATCTTGAGAAAGAAGAATGGATCTGGAGGAATCAACCTGCCTGACTTCAGACTCTACTACAAAGCCACAGTCATCAAGACAGTATGGTACTGGCACAAAGACAGTAATATAGATCAATGAAACAAAATAGAAAGCCCAGAGATAAATCCACGTACCTACGGGCACCTTATCATCGACAAAGGAGGCAAGAATATACAATGGACAAAAGACAAACTCTTTAACAAGTGGTGCTGGGAAAACTGGTCAATCACTTTTAAAAGAATGAAATTAGAACACTTTCTAACATCATACACAAAAATAAACTCAAAATGGACTAAAGATCTAAATGTAAGACCAGAAACTATAAAACTCCTAGAGGAGAACATAGGCAAAACACTCTCCGACATAAATCACAGCAAGATCTTCTATGACCCACCTCCCAGAATATTGGAAATAAAAGCAAAAATAAACAAATGGGACCTAATGAAACTTAAAATCCTTTGCACAACAAAAGAAACTATAAGTAAGGTGCAAAGACAGCCTTCAGAATGGGAGGAACTAATAGCAAATGAAGCAACAGACAAAACATTAATCTCAAAAATATACAAGCAACTCCTGAAACTCAATTCCAGAAAAATAAATGACCCAATCAAAAAATGGGCCAAATATCTAAACAGACATTTCTCCAAAGAAGACATACAGATGGCTAACAAACACATGAAAAGATGCTCCACATCACTCATTATCAGAGAAATGCAAATCAAAACCTCAGTGAGGTACCTTTACACACCAGTCAGAATGGCTGCTATCCAAAAGTCTATAAGCAATAAATGCTGGAGAGGGTGTGGAGAAAAGGGAACCCCCTTACACTGTTGGTGGGAATGCAAACTAGTACAGCCACTATGGGGAACAGTGTGGAGATTCCTTAAAAAACTGGAAATAGAACTGCCATATGACCCAGTAATCCCACTTCTGGGCATACACACAGAGGAAACCAGATCTGAAAGAGACACATGTACTCCAGTGTTCATCGCAGCACTGTTTATAATAGCCAGGACATGGAAGCAACCTAGATGCCCATCAGTAGATGAATGGATAAGTAAGCTATGGTACATACACACTATGGAATATTACTCAGCCTTTAAAAAAAATTCATTTGAATCAGTTCTAATGAGATGGATGAAACTGGAGCCCATTATACAGAGTGAAGTAAGCCAGAAAGATAAACACCAATACAGTATACTAACGCATGTATATGGAATTTAGAAAGATGGTAACAATAACCCTATATACAAAACAGAAAAAGAGACACAGATGTACAGAACAGACTTTTAGACTCTGTGGGAGAACGCGAGGGTGGGATGTTCTGAGAGAATAGCATTGAAAGAAGTATACTGTCAAGGGTTAAACAGATCACCAGCCCAGGTTGGGTGCATGAGACAAGTGCTCAGGGCTGGTGCACTGGGAAGACCCAGAGGGATCGGATGGGGAGGGAGATGGGAGGGGGGACCGGGATGGGGAACACATGTAAATCCATGACTGATTCATATCAATGTATGGCAAAAACCACTACAATATTGTAAAGTAATTAGCCTCCAACTAACAAAAATAAATGAAAAAAAAAATTTTTTTTAATTCATGTCTGCAGTCATCATCAGCAGTGATTGTCATTGGTTCCACTGTTTCCTATCTATTTGCCATGAAGTGATGGGACCAGATGCTATGATCTTTGTTTTATGAATGTTGAGTTTTAAGGCAGCATTTTCACTCTTTTCTTTCACTTTCATCAAGAGACTCTTTAGTTCCTCTTTGCTTTCTGCCATAAGGGTGGTGTCACCTGCATATCTGAGGTTTTTGGTATTATTCCCTGATATCTTGGCTCCAACTTGTGCTTCACCCAGCCTGGTGTTTCGCATGATGTACTCTGTGTATAAGTTAAATAAGCAAGGTGACAATATACAGGTTTTATGTACTGCTTTCCCAACTTGGAACCAGTCCATTGTTCCATGTCCAGTTTTAACTGTTGCTTTGTGTGTGTGTGTGTGAATGGAAGTCAAGTGTATTTGAACAAAAGCTCCAACAAGCAAATTTGTCTCAGCAGAAGGCAGAGATCTGTGCTGACTTCAGTACAGACACTGATACAGTATAGCTAGTATTGGCTACTTTGCACCTAGTAGCAGGTCACCCTTTCCATGGCTTAGCACATTTACAGAAACCTATTCACCATGGAAGGACTTCACAGATGACCCTGAGTGTGTGGCTCGGTCATTCACATCCCCAGCACTACTTCCACAGTCCCAGCTGGAATCACTGTCAGCCAGACTCCACTGCCTAGAGAATGGCTCCAGCATCACTGCATCCCAGGGGCAGCTGGCTTCTCCATCATTGCCATGCCCATGGTCGCTCCTCCCTGCAGTAGGAGGAGCTCAGCCTCAGGATCCGCTCATCTCAACCAAAACCCTGGGAGCTGTGCCTTCCCAACACAAGCACCACTTCAAAGTGCCATTTTCTAAACACAGAGATTCCTCTAGTTAAGCCTATAAGCTAAGAGTAATCAAGGAGAAATATGCCTAAAGCTTGATCTGGTTAGTGTATATGAAATAAAGCACACTTTATAAATCGAGTCCTTACAAAGGAAAGGGTTATATCCTGGCCAAGTCAGGGTAAACCTACCTGGAGAGACTGTCCCATTTCTGCAGAGGTGGGCAGAGTACTTGGGACATGAAGCCTGTACGTGCTCTTGGTGCAAGCCTGGGAAGCTGGAAGGACCCAGCCAGTGCTGGCAGGTGCAGCAGCAGAAACTTGTCTGCCAACACCAGCCTGGCCCTTCTGCCCTGACCTCACAGTGCAGCTTCCTTCCTCAGTGAGGAAGGAAGAAAAAGCAAGCTGCACTGTGAGCATTTATTTCCTCTCCCTGGTCTCAGGCCCAGGATTGCAAGGGAGGCAGGAGTTTGAGTTTAACTTATAAAACTAACCTTTCCCTTTTGCCCCCCCCTTTTTATGTTGCTGTTGTTTTGCTTTTTTTGTTTGTTTGTTTGTTTGTTTTTTGAAGAATCAGGAGTGCTTTCTCAGTTGCTTTTTCAAAGCCTTCTTGCTTTCTTGTTACAAGATCCATAAAGCCCAGAATATAGAGGAGTTCAAGTCGAGATTTGCCACTAAGCTGTAAAAGGTCCTGGGGTAAGGCACAGAGCCACAAAGCGTCCATGTAGGACGATGAAAGAAGGCTTGCCAGTTGCTGTTTTACACGCTCTTTGCAGTCATTCCACTGCATAATACCAACCTGTGCCTTCTTCAGCAGGTCAGGCATAGGAATACAGCTGTCTGGCATGAGCCTCTCCAGCTTGAAGGTAGTGATGACCAAGGCCAGCGTGGAACCCTTGAGCTGCAGCAGCTGATGGCCCACCACACACAGCTGCAGCTGACTGGTCAGAGATCCTATATAGAGGGGAGGATCCCTCTGAGGCCTCAGCTCCTTCATGTGGGGCCAGTGCAGGACCACCGGGGTGTGCAATATGGACAGAAAGTCCAGCGGCATCCTGATGTGAAGGTCCCCATGCAGTTTGTCTGAAACAGCCAGCTCCATCCTGAGCAGCTCATTCAGGGACCAGCCAGAGCCATTGTGCTTTATGAAGTCTTTTATGTGTGGAATCAACTCCTTTCTTCATTAACTTCTGCGGCAAGTCTCAAGGAAGAAATTGTGACAATGGAGTAAATGTTTGTTTATCTTTACTGAAACCACGAGGCGGCTGAAGACAGTGAGAGCCTGGTGAAAAGTGATACACCCACCACATTAACAGATTGAAAGATAAAAGCTACATGATTATCTCAATAGATGCAGAGAAAGTCTTTGACAAAATTCAACATCCATTTGTGATTAAAAGAAAAAAAAAAAGAAAAACCCTTCAGAAAGCAGGCATAGAAGGAACATACCTCAACATGGTAAAAGCCATATATGATAAACCCATACCGAATATTATCCTCAATGGTGAAAAATTGAAAGCATTTCCCCTAAAGTCAGGAACAAGACAAGGGTGCCCACTCTCACCACTACTATCCAACATAATTTTGGAAGTTTTAGCCACCGCAATCAGAGAAGAAAAAGAAATAAACGGAATCCAGATTATAAAAGAAGAAGGAAAACTCTTACTGTCTACAGATGACATGATTCTCTACATAGGAAATCCCAAAGACACGACAAGAAAATTACTAGAGCTAATCAATGAATATAATAAAGTGACAGAATATAGAAGTAGCACACAGAAATCCCTTGTATTCCTATACACTAACAATCAGAAAACAGAAAGAGAAATTAAGGAAACAATTCCATTCACCATTGCAATGAAAAGAATAAAATATTTAGGAATAAATCTATCTAAGGACACAAAAGACCTATACATAGAAAACTATAAAACACTGATGAGAGAAATCAAAGAGGACACAAATAGATGGAGAAACATACCATATTCATGGATCAGAAGAATCAATATAGTGAAAATGAGTACACTACCCAAAGCAATCTATAGATTCAATGCAATCCATATTAGGCTACCAATGGTATTTTTCACAGAACTAGAACAAATAATTTCTCAATTTGTATGGAAATACAAAAAACCTCGAATAGCCAAAGCAATCTTGAGAAAGAAGAATGGAACTGGAGGAATCAACCT
Source organism: Muntiacus reevesi (assembly GCF_963930625.1). Lineage (NCBI taxonomy): Eukaryota > Metazoa > Chordata > Mammalia > Artiodactyla > Cervidae > Muntiacus > Muntiacus reevesi. The sequence continues at coordinate 284,861,656 of NC_089249.1, forward strand.
GCCTGACTTCAGACTCTACTACAAAGCCACAGTCATCAAGACAGTGTGGTACTGGCACAAAGACAGAAATATAGATCAATGGAACAGAATAGAAAGCCCAGAGATAAATCCACGAACCTATGGACACCTTATCTTTGACAAAGGAGTCAAGGATATACAATGGAAAAAAACAGCCTCTTTAACAAGTAGTGCTGGGAAAACTGGTCAACCACTTGTAAAACAATGAAACTAGAACACTTTCTAACATCATACACAAAAATAAACTCAAAATGGATTAAAGATCTAAACATAAGACCAGAAACTATAAAACTCCTAGAAGAAAACATAGGCAAAACACTCTCTGACATAAATCACAGCAGGATCCTCTATAACCCACCTCCCAGAGTAATGAAAATAAAAGCAAAAATAAGCAAATGGGACTTAATTAAACCTAAAAGCTTTTGCACAATGGAGGAAACTATAAGCAAGGTGCAAAGACAGCCTTCAGATTGGGAGAAAATAACAGCAAATGAAACAACGACAAAGAATTAACCTCAAAAATATACAAGCAACTCCTGCAGCTCAATTCCAGAAAAATAGACAACCCAATCAAAGAGTGGGCCAAAGAACTAAACAGACATTTCTCCAAAGAAAACATACAGATGGCTAACAAATACATGAAAAGATGCTCAACATCACTCACTATCAGAGAAATGTAAATCAAAATCACAACGAGGTACCATCTCACGCCAGTCAGAATGGTTGCCATCTAAAAGTTTACAAACAATAAATGCTAGAGAGGGTGTGGAGAAAAGGGAACACTCTTACACTGTTGGTGGGAATGAATCCCAGTACAGCCATTATGTAGAACAGTGTGGCGATTTCTTTAAAAACTGGAAATAGAACTACCATATGACCCAGCAATCCCATTGCTGGACATACACACCGAGGAAGCCAGAACTGAAAGAGACACATGTACCCCAATGTTCATCGCAGCACTGTTTATAACAGCCAGGACGTGGAAGCAACCTAGATGTCCATCAGCAAATGAATGGATAAGAAAGTTGTGTACATATGCACAATGGAATATTACTCAGCTACTAAAAAGAATTCATTTGAACCAGTTCTAATGAGGTGGATGAAACTGGAGCCTATTATACAGAGTGAGGTAAGTCAGAAAGAAAAACACCAATACAGTATACTAACACATATATATGGAATTTAGAAAGATGGTAATGATGACCCTATATGAGAGACAGCAAAAAAGATACAGATACAAAGAACAGGCCTTTGGACTCTGTGGGAGAAGGCGAGGGTAGGATGATTTGAGAGAATAGCACTGAAACATGTATATTATCTTAAGTGAAACAGATAGCCAGTCCAGGTTCAATGCATGAGACAAGGTGCTCAGGGTTGGTGCACTGGGATGACCCTCAGAGATGGGATGGGAAAGGAGGTGGGAGGGGGCTCAGGATCGGGGACACATGTTCACCCGTGACTGATTCATGTCAATGTATGGCGAAAACCACTACAATATTGTAAAATAATTAGCTTCCAATTAAAATAAATAATTTTTTAAAAATGGTCAGGGAGCAGTCAAAGATGCTCTCAAGGATGCCCTTAGTTCTCAGGAGCCACAGCACAACTTCCCTAAGGCAAAACAAACCCTGCCCACTGAAGTGGCTGCCCCCCGCAGATATGCCCTTCGGGGTCCGGCTCAGGTCAGCAGCAGCCGGGAAGGCCCCTGGTTTCCTGCATGAGCCGGTGGCAGGCGGGGGTGGGGGCCCCATAGGCGGCGAGAGTGCCTCCCTCCTGGAGCTGGTCCGCGGAGGGCAGGGAGCCCTGGGGAGACCTGCCCAGACCATGTACACAGACATGTCCCCAGTGGGGTGGACAGTGGGGGGCGTGTGCCCAGACCTCCCTCCGAACTGGCGCCTGAACCAGGGTCTCACCGCCAGGCCCAGTTCTGTGGCAGTGCCTCCCTCCAGAGACACGGCTGTGTCAGGGCCTGGCTGACTGGTGTTTCCTGACCTGAACACAGTTTTCTCAGGAGGCAGGTCAGCTGGCCTGCTATTCCCATCTCTTGAAGAATTTTCCACAGTTTGTTGTGATCCACACAGTCAAAGGCTATGGCATAGTCAATAAAGCAGAACTAGATGCTTTTCTGGAATTCTTTTGCTTTTTCTATGATCCAGTGGATGTTGTCAATTTGATCTCTGGCTCCTCTGCCTTTTCTAAATCCAGCTTGAACATCTGGAAGTTCACGTATTACTGAAGCCTGGCTTGGAGAATTTTGAACATTACTTTCCTAGTGTGTAGGATGAGTTCAATTGGGCGGTGGTTTGAACATTCTTTGGCATTGCCTTTCTTTGGGATTGCAATGAAAACAGCTTTTCCAGTCCTGTAGCCACTGCTAAGTTTTCCAAATTTGCTGTTTGTTGTTTACTTGTGATCAAAAGGAATTTGACTAAAGTATCATCAGTCTCCTGCTCATAGTGCACTTTATTTTCAGATCCAGTACCCAGAAAGAAGTAAGATCTCCTAAATTGTGACTATATATTCCTAAACTAGATTTGCACCCTTGAACTTCATAATCAGAGGGGGGAAAAGGTATATGTCCCATTCACTTTCTATCTGAAGAACTTAACGCAGTTCGTGGAGCACAGTAGACCCTTAAGAATTTTTTTTTTTTTTTTGAATGAATGGAATAGAATATATTCCCATTAAATTTACAGATACCTCCAAGGGAATAACTCTGTTTCAGATTTTGGAAAGTGAGATCTAAACATAGGCTAACCTCATAATTCAAGGAAAGACAAAGGAAGTCACTGGGCAAAAATCCTCTCCTGTTATCACCAGCACTGGCTCTACAAACCAACCTGAATCTGCACCTAACCTCTCTGACCTGCCTCCGGATTTTAAGGAAGATGAATCTTGGCTATTATAAAACTCAAACCTTCCATTTATCCTCTGGATCCCTCTCTAGCCCTACCTTTTCTGTGAAGTTTTCCACCCTTTAATGAATCTTTAATTTTACCCTCTTTGCATGACCATTCTCATCAGCATGGAAAGACTCCTTTATGTCATAACAAACACACACAGGTATTCACACACAGTAACTTGGCATCATAGCCTTTCCAGTTATTGATCCATTGATCAATCTTCTTGATGGAAAACCAATATACAGCTTTCTATCCTCTCTCTCTACTTGCATAAACCATTGCTGGGGAGCTTCCATCACCACTGCTCTTTGAAACTGCTCATCAAACATATCAGCAACATACGTTACCAAATTCAAAGAATGGTATTTTATCTTTTACATTTATTAACTCAGCTTCTTCTTAGTAGCAATTTACTTAGTTAACCAATCTCTTCTTCAGATTCTGTGACAAAATTTCACTGGTATTTTCCCACCATCTCTGGCAACCCTGAGAAATCTCCATTACTGATTCATCTCATTTGACACCTAAATTTTGAACTGCATTAGAACCAAGTCCAAGGACTCTTATCAGTCTATGAAGAAAAAGATCTAGTTTGTCTTGTTCAATCCCTACTTACAAAACCGGTCAAGAGGTGCTGGTAAAATGAATAAATTAGGGCCACCTCTGCAACACCTCTTCCTTTTATCTGTTGCCTTTGCCATTAGTTCCAGCTGAGTATAGATAGGTCTGTATGCACATGCTATATAAGAAAGCATTCCTAAGTGAACAGTGCAAAGAAATAGAGAAAAACAATAGAATGGGAAAGACTTGAGGTCTCTTCAAGAAAATTAGAGATACCAACAGAATATTTCATGCAAAGATGGCCACAATAAAGGACAGAAATGGAATGGACCTAACAGAAGAAGATATTAAGAAAAGATGGAAAGAACATGCAAAAGAAGTCTATTAAAAAGATCTTAATGACCCAGATAATCATTATGGTGTGATCACTCACTAGAGTCAGACATCCTGGAGTGCAAAATCAAGTGGGCCTTAGGAAATATCGCTACAAACAAAGCTAGTAGAGGTGATGAAATTCCAGCTGAGCTATCCTAAAAGATGATGCTGTAAAGTGCTGCACTCAATATGCTAGCAAATTTGGAAAGCTCAGCAGTACCCACAGGACTGGAAAAGGTCAGTTTTCATTCCAATCCCAATGAAAGCCAATACCCAAGAACAGTCAAGCTACCACATAATTGTACTCGTTTCACATGCTAGCAAGGCCATGCTCAGAATTCTCCAAGGCAATCTCCTGCAGAGGTACAAGCCGGCAGCGGACTACTGCAGGGACCGGGGCTCTGGGTTAGCAGACCTGGGTGTGGCATAAGCCCTCTTGGAGAAGCTCGCCATTAACCCCACTATAAGGCTGTCAGAACTTACACAGGACTGGGAAATAGACCCTTGGAGGGCATAAACAGAACCTTGTGCACCAGGACCCAGGGGAAAAGAGCAAGGACCCCACAAGAGACTGACCCAGACTTGCCTGTGAGTGTCCAGGAGTCTCCAGCAGTGGTGTGGGTTGCTGATGGCCTGCTGCAGGGCTGGTGGCACTGAATGTATCAGTAAATGCATGGGATCTTTCAAAAGAGGTCACCATTATCTTTATTACCTTCACAACAGTTTGGCCCAAGGTAAATAAAAGGGAGGGAACACAGCCCCACTCATCAACAGAAAATTGGATTAAAGATTTACTGAACACAGTCCATGTTCATTAGAACAAGACCCAGTTTCCCTGTCAGTCAGTATCTCCCATCAGGAAGCTTCAATAAGCATCTTATTCTTCTGCATCAGAGGGCAGACAGATTGAAAACCACAATCACAGAAAACTAACCAATCTAACCACATGGACCACAGCCTTATCTAACTCAATGAAACTATGAGCCATGCCATGTAGGGCCACCCAAGATGGACGGGTCATGGTGGAGAGTTCTAGTAAAATGTGGTCCCATGGAGAAGGGAATGGCAAACCACTTCAGTATTCTTGCCTTGAGAACCCCTTGAACTGTATGAAAAGGCAAAAAGATAAGACAATGAATGATCAACTTCCCAGATCAGTAGGTGCCTAACATGCTACTGGAGAAGAGTGGAGAGATAACTCCAGAAAGAATGAAGAGACAGAGCCAAAGAAAAAACCAACACCCAGTTGTGGGTGTGACTGGTGATAGAAGCAAGGTCCAATCCTGTAAAGAGCAACATTGCATATGAACCTGGAATGTTAGGTCCACGAGTCAAGGCAAATTGGAAGTGGTCAAACGGGAGATGGCAAAAGTGAATGTTGACATTTTAGGAATCAGTGAACTAAAATGGACTAGAAAGGGTGGATTTAACTTAGATGACCATTATATCTACTACCCTGGGCAAGAATCCCTTAGAAGAAATGGAGTAGCCCTCATAGTCAACAAAAGAGTCTAAAATGCGTACTTGGATCCAATCTCAAAAACAACAGGATGGTCTCTGTTAGTTTCCAAGACAAACAACTCGATATCACAGTAATCCAAGTCTCTGCCCCGACCTGTAATGCTCAAGAAGCTGAAGTTGAGTGGTCCTATGAAGACTGACAAGACCTTCTAGAACTAACACCCAAAACAGATGTCCTTTTCATTATAGGGGACTGGAATGCAAAAGTAGGAAGTCAACAAATATCTGGAGTAACAGGCAAATTTGGCCTTAGAGTAGAGAATGAAGCAGAGCAAAGGCTAACAGAGTTTTGCCAAGAGAACGTACTGGTCATAGCAAACACCCTCTTCCAACAACAGAAGAGAAGACTCTACACATGGATATCACCAGATTGTCAATACCATAATCAGATTGATTATATTCTTTGCAGCCAAAGACGGAGAACCGCTATACAGTCAGCAAAAACAAGACCAGAACCTGACTGTGGCTCAGGTCGTGAACTCCTTAAGATAAAATGAAGACTTAAATAGAAGAAAGTGGGGAAAACCACTAAGCCATTCAGAAATGACCTAAATCAAATCCCTTACTATTATACAGTAGAAGTGAGAAATAGATTTAAGGGACTAGATGTCAGACATAGTGCCTGATGAACTATGGATGGAGGTTCATGACATTGCACAGGAGACAGGGATCAAGACCATCCCCAAGAAAAAGAAATGCAAAAAAGCAAAATGGCTGTCTGAGGAGGCCTTACAAATAGCTGTGATGAGAGGAGAGGTGCAAGGCAAAGGAGAAAAGGAAAGATATACCCATTTGAATGCAGAATTCCAGAGAATAGCAAGGAGATAGAAGAAAGCCTTCCTCAGCTATCAATGCAGAGAAATAGAGGAAAACAATAGAATGGGAAAGACTAGAGATCTCTTCAAGAAAATTAGAGATACCAAGGGAACATCTCATGCAAAGATGGGCTCAATAAAGGACAGAAATGGTATGGACCTAACAGAAGCAGAAGATATTAAGAAGAGGTGGCAAGAATACACAAAAGAACTGTATAAAAAAGCATCTTCACGACCCAGATAATCACGATGGTGTGATCATTCACCTAGAGCTGGACATCCTGGAATGTGAAGTCAAATAGGAAGCATCACTACAAACAAAGCTAGTGGATGTAATGGAATTCCAGTTGAACTATTCCAAATTCTCAAAGATGATACTGTGAAAGTGCTGCACTCAATATGCCAGCAAATTTGGAAAACTCAGCAATGGTCACAGGACTGGGAAAGGTCAGTTTTCATTCCAATCCCAAAGAAAGGTAATACCAAAGAATGCTCAAACTACTGCTCAGTTGCACTCATCTCACACGCTAGTAAAATAATGCTCAAAATTCTCCAAGCCAGGCTTCAACAATACGTGAACCATGAACATCCAGATGCTCAAGCTGGATTTAGAAAATGCAGAGGAACCAGAGATCAAATTGTCGACATCTGCTGGATTATCAAAAAAACAAGAGAGTTCCAGAAAAACAACTATTTCTGCTTTGTTGACTATGCCAAACCCTTTGACTGTGTAGATCACCACAAACTGTGGAAAATTCTGAACAAGATGGGAATACCAGACCACCTGACCTTCTTCTTGAGAAATCTGTATGCAGGTCAGGAAATAACAGAACTGGACATGGAACGAGAGACTGGTTCCAAATCGGGAAAGGAGTATGTCAAGGTTGTAGTTTATCACCCTGCTTATTTAACTTATATGCAGATTACATCATGAGAAATATTGGACTGGATGAATCACAAGCTGGAATCAAGCTTGCCAGAGAAATATCAGTAACCTCAGATATGCAGATAACACCACCCTCATGGCAGAAAGCAAGGAACTAAAGAGCCTCTTGATGAAAGTGAAAGAGGAGGGTGAAAAAGTTGGCTTAAAGCTCAACATTCAGAAAACTAAAATCATGGCATCTGGTCCCATTACTTCATGGCAAATAGATGGGGAAACAGTGGAAACAGTTGCAGACTTTATTTTGTGGGGACTCCAAAATGACTGAAGATGGTGACTGCAGCCATGAAATTAAAATACACTTACTCCTTGGAAGGAAAGTTATGACCAAACTATACAGTGTATTAAAAGGCAGAGACATTACTTTGCCAACAAAGATCCATCTAGTCAAGGCTATGGTTTATCCAGTAGCCGTGTATGAATGTGAGAGTTGGATTATAAAGAAAGCTGAGCACTGAAAATTTGATGCTTTTGAACTGTGGTGTTGGAGAAGTCTCTTGAGAATCTCTTGGACTGCAAGGAGATTCAACCAGTCCAACTTGAAGGAGTTCAGTCCTGAGTGTTCATTGGAAGGGCTGATGTTGAAGCTGAAACTCCAGTACTTTGCTACCTGATGGGAAGAGACGACTCATTTGGAAAGACCCTGAGGCTGCGAATGATTGAAGGCACAAGGGGAAGGTGACAACAGAGGATAGATGGTTGTATGGCATCACCAACTCAATGAACATGAGTTTGGGTAAACTCTGGGAGTTGGTGACAGACATGGAAACCTGGCATGATACAGTCCATCGGGTCGCAAAGAGTTGGACAAGACTGACCGACAGAACTGAACTGAACTGAGGCTTCAACAGACATGAACTCAGAACTTCTAGATGTTCAAGCTGGATTTAGAAAAGGCAGAGGAACCAGAGATCAAACTGCCAATATCTGTTGAATCATACAGAAAGCAAGATATTTCCAGTAAAACATCTACTTCTGCTTCGTTGATTATGCCAAAGCCTTTGAGTGTGTGCATCACACCAAACTGTGGAAAGTTCTTAAAGAGATGGAAATATCAGAACACCTTACCTGTCACCTGAGAAACCTGTGTGGAAGTTGAGGAGCAACGGTTAGAACTGAACATGGAATAATGACCTGGTTTCAAATTGGGAAAGGAGTAAGTCAAGGCCGTGTATTGTCACCTTGCTTATTTAACTTATACGCAGAGTATATTCATTGGGAGGACTAATGCTGAAGCTGAAACTCCAATTCTTTTACCACCTGATGCAAAGAGCCAAGTCTTTGGAAAAGAGCCTGATGCTGGGAAAGATTGAGGGCAGGTTGAGACGGAATGTCACAGGATGAGATGTTTGGATGGCATCACCAACTCAGTGAACATGAGTTTGAGTAAACCGCAGGAGATGATGAAGGACAGGGAAGCCTGGTGTGGTGCAGTTCCATGGGGCTGCAAAGAGTCAGACAAGACTGAGCGACTGAATAACAACAACAAATGTAAGAAAGTGGCAGACATTCTAAATTACATTTCAAGGAACACTGACTTGGGGTAATGTGGAAGACAGTTTCCTGAGCTCTGACATCTGCATCACAATGGCTGGCATCAGCTCTGAGCAGGAGTCAACATCATCAAAGGTATCTGGAACTGGGGTTTAGAGTCATAAAAAGCCATGACAATTGAGGGACTCATTCCAGATGATCTTTGAGATCTCCTTGGGGAAATTCCTGAACTATTTGAAAGAATCTTTGAAATAGAGGCTAGAATGCCAACAATTTCCATGGTAGAAAATAAAAACGGGCAAATGACCCTGCTGAAATTGAAACCAGTCCTATGTTGTGGCTAGTGCAACCTGAGAAATGCAAATGATTTATGTGTTGTCTAGGTAGTTCATCACCTGAGGACATTTGACAGTTTCTGGCATATACCAAAGCACTGGCTTATTTGCTTTGCTCTACAATACTTCCAGCAGGCTGAAGTCTAGATACAATGGACTGTCACAAGGCAAGAGGCTTCTCTGTACAATTAATTGCCTATTATTTTATGGGAAGGCTATGGTTCCTGAAGATGCTAGGGGAAGCACACAGATTGAAATCGCCCACCCTGGCCAGGCACCATAGTAACCATTTGCATGAGTTGTTTTATGGCAGGAGATCCTGATAAGGAATACGGAACTAATGAGCCACCACCAGCCGGAAGAGTTCGGGAAAGATCGAGAGGAGACACTGCGTGTCAGTCCACTTCCCAGAATCCCTCTTGCTAGCATCCATCTTGGCTGAGCGATGCGTGCGCCACCAGGAAAGACTCTGAGTTAGAATGATTGGCCAAAGACCACCCGGAAACTAATCCCATCACCATAAAACCCAAGACTGCGAGCCACGCGGCAGAGCAGTTCTCCTGGGTTCCCTTACCCTCCTGCTCTCCGCCCGGGTGCCCTTCCCAATAAAATCTCTTGCTTTGTCAGCACATGTCTCCTTGGACAATTCTTTTCCGAGTGTTAGACAAGAGCCCAACTTTGGGCCCTGGAAGGGGGGGTCCCCCTTCCTACAACAACTGGCGACCACAAAGGGACACCCCCATTTCTACTGGGGCTGACATCCAGACCGCTCGGGGTACTCCAGGACCAGCTCGCCTGCCGACGGACCTGACCCAGCGGCCGCAACTGGGACTCCTTTGTCCTTGGTCTCTTCCTGACGCAGACAACTGGCCAGGGTGCCCCAACCGGGTGAGGAACAAGAGATCTTGTTGACCCCTCTTTTCTCACCCCTCTTTTCAACCTATCCTATTTTTCTAGTCCCCCGGTCCTGGACACAGGAACCTGGTCGAAGGGCCTCAGCTTAAGCTGAGGATTGGAGACTGATCACCTCCTCTTGACAGAGAACTCGAATTCTGGTAGGGCCGAGTTCCAGTCCTCCCTTCTCTGGAAGCCCAGGGGAAAGTCCTGTAACGCCTGGGTGTCTGCAGGTGGCAGGAGACGTCTGTAAGGCCACCCCTTTTTTTCTCTCTTTCTCTCCCCAACTCCTAGACCTTCTGTCTCGTCCCACTCCTTTTCTCTCAACCTGGCCCTTTTCCCTCTCTTTGAAGACCCAAGTTATTTCCACTTACTCTGTCTGCCAATACTTGGACCTGAAGTTCTGGGTCTTTGTAAGAGATTTTCAGAGAGGCTACACCCTCTGCTCCCCATCAACTGTGCTTTCTGTTCTTGGGGAGACAATCAGGCGTTAGAAGCCCTCCATCGGGTGCCCTGTTTCTATAAATTCAACCATTTAATTGAGCATTTGGCTGAGTGCTCCCACGTAAAAGTGATTGACAGGGTTCAGTATAGTCGCACCTGGTCTTGGGTGAAAATTAACACCCTAGATACATCCTTAGGGGTTATTTTACCTTTTGGGACCAGCTCTATAGCCGCGTTGATTGTGCTTACTACTGAACATTTCCTTTGACGCTTATACAATCAGGCCCTTTGGGACCAGGAGAGAGCTTACAATCTCTCTAGAGTCAGATATAGAGGCATCCGCCCCAATACTGGTCCCTTGGGAATGAGATATAAGCCATACCATTGCTAAAATGGAAAATAAGCCTAGCTTCCCTCTAGACACCCGGCTCGGTTGTCTTTTGGCCAACTGGAGGGATACCAACTGGGAGGGTTAAAAAAGAAAAAACTTACCAAATACTGTACTCAATACTGGCCTACTAACTCCCTGGGAGGAGGGGAAAAATGGCCCCAGTCAGGATCACCTGGACACAGCACCATTTTACAGCTCAATCTATACTCAAACGTGAGGATAAATACAAGGAAGCTCCCTATGTCCAGGCCTTTATGGCCCTCTACCAGGATTCCGAAAAAAGGGAAAATATAAGCTTGAGGACTTTGATGAATGCTCTTCCAAAATTCTTTTAACAAGGTCTGAAACAGAAGATCCCCTTGACCTTCTCTTGACCTCCCCTGCTTCAGCAGAGAGGCCACGAGGAAGGGAGGGTCAGACACGCCCGGAAGTCACGAGCCCAGAAGTCAGGAGGCTGGGCCTGGAAGTCATGGAATCAGAAGGGGAGTCACTCCCAGTCGCCTCGACTCCTCCTCCATATGTCCCCTCCCCCATGGGGTTATGATCAGGAAGTAAGCTTTGTCCTCTACAGAAGGAAAGGTCATCTTCAGACAAAATCTGCCCCCTAAGTGAGGTACCAGATGGGGAGGGGGGAACTATGCACGTTCATGTTCTGTTCTCTATGCAAGACATTACCCAATGCAAGGAACAATTGGCTTCATATTCTGAGAACCCCCCAAAATTTAAGGATGAATTTGAGCGTCTTAGCCTTAACTTCTCCCTCATATATGACCATATATGAGGGAGACCATATATATAATGACCATATATATAATGGTCATCCTCACCCGGTGTTGTAATGATGAGGAAAAAGCTCGAATCCTAGATCAGGCTAGAAAAGTGGCTGGTGAAAGACAGCGGGTAGATTTCAGTCTGGCCCCTGCCGAAGAGGCAATTCCCTCAACAGAGCCAGACTGGGATCCTAATACAAGGGCAGGAAACGAATCCTTAAGACACCTCATTACTTGCCTACTACAGGGAATGACCCAGGGTGTGCGAAAGGTTGTTAATTATAATAAAATAAAAGAGGTTACACAGGAAGAGAATGAAAATCCAGTTCTTTTTTTTTGGGCAGACTCACAGGAGCCTTTAAAAACTTTACCAAGACAGATTTAACAAGTATGGAAGGACAGTCCTGTTTGCCCATTCCTTCATAACCCAGGCAGCCCCAGACATAAGGAGAAAGTTACAAAGACTAGGAAAAGGACCAGAGACCCCAATTTCTGATTTGGTGGAGGAGGCAAATAGGGTGTTTTTGAACAGGGACCGGGAGGAGGAAGCAAGAAGGGAGCAAAAAGAAGTCCGAAAAGATAGGAGAATAGAGAGGCAGACCCAGGCCTTGGCCCAACAACAGGCTAAAATCCTGGCCTTGATTCATCCTGCCACTATGTGAGAGTTCCGGGGAGAGCAAGGACGAAAAAAAGATATTAACAATCCACGGCGGCTGAGCCGCACCCAGTGTGCCTACTGCAGAGAGGATGGGCATTGGAAAAGGGAGTGTCCACATCGCCCTAAGGGAAGGCGTATGGCGACCCCTACACCTGCTCCCTCTGTGTTAGTTCTGGGCGACCGGGACTGAGGGTGCCCAGCAGCTCGAGAAACCCCCTTGAATGGTGAGATACGGATCACTCCTCTCGACCCTTGGGTGACTCTACAAATAAAAGGTAAAGATGTGAACTTTCTTTTAGACACGGGGGCTGCCTTCTCCGTTCTTCCTTTCCGATTAGGACCTTTAGACTCCTAGACTAAAATGGTGATAGGGGTAGATGGAAAACCCCAAAGCCAGAATTTTACTAAGCCCCTCCATTGTAAGGTGGGAAATTGGCAAAAAACCCACCCCTTCTTATACATCCCTGGTTGCCTTGCTCCCCTACTGGGGAGAGACCTTCTTTGCCGCCTCCAAACCAGAGTGACGGGGAAAGGTAAAAGTCGATAAGTTTCTTTGCCTAGTGTCTGAATACTTATAGTCAAGGGTAGAAAAGGAGGAGTCTGTCCCTTTCCTAGATGAGGTCAATCCCAGGTGTGGGATGTCTCCAGCCCTGGTTTAGCCATAAATGTTCCACCGGTAAAGATTTCTCTGAGGACAAATGCTCCCTACCCCTGAAAAAGACAATATCCCTTAAAACCAGAAGCTCTTGAGGGTCTTAGACCATTAGTTAACAAATACAGAGATACTGGAATTCTAATCAGCTGTGAGTCCCCCTGCAATACTCCGATCTTGCCCGTTAAAAAACCAGATGGATCTTACCGATTCGTCCAGGATCTAAGAGCTGTTAATGAAGCTGTGGTTCCCACCCACCCCATAGTCCCAAACCTGTATACCCTCCTACCCCAAGTCCCAGGAAATGCCAAGTACTTCTCAGTCTTGGACCTTAAAGATGCTTTCTTTTGCATTCCTCTCCAAAAACTCTTTGCTTTTGAGTGGCGGGATTGGAAACAAGAGAGGCTATACAACTCTGCTAGACTCGACTACCACAAGGGTTTAGGGATAGCCCGCATATCTTTGGGGCTTCCTTGGGGAGAGAACTAAGAGAATTAACTTTAACAAACAGTAGTCTAATACAGTATGTGGATGACTTGCTCATAGCTAGTCTAGATTTTACCAGCTCTCATATGGACACTATTAAAACTCTAAATTTCCTATAGGAAAGGGGTTATCAAGTATCCCCCAAGAAGGCTCAGATTAGCTTAACCCAAGTAAAATACCTTGGATTTATAATTACAGGGGGAAAAAAAAATGCTTGACCCCGAAAGGAAATCCCTCATCTTAAATACCCCGTACACTCAAGCAAAAAAAAAAAAAAAACAGCTTAGGGGATTTTTAGGAATGACCGGGTTTTGCAGGATCTGGATTCCTAATTATGGCAATCTGGCCAGACCCCTATATGAAAAGTTAAGGGGGAAAAAGGAAGAGCCTCTCGACTGGGATGAGACCTACAAGGTGGCCTTTAATGCCCTAAAAGAGTCTATCACTACAGCCCCAGCTTTAGGCCTCCCAAACCTAGAGAAGCCTTTTAGACTCTGTTTCTGAAAGGATAGGAACTGCTCTTGGGATGTTAGGGCAGATGATGGGACCTGTATTACAACCCGTGGCTTATCTCTCAAAACAACTAGATGAGGTGTCCAGAGGGTGGCCCACTTGCCTCCGGGCAGTAGCAGCCACCCCTCTTTTGGTTAAAGAGGCATCTAAGCTGACCCTGGGTCAGCCCACCACAGTGTATACGCCTCACCAGGTGCAAGCAGTCTTGGAAACAAAAGGGGACAGGTGGATGACAGGGGGAAGGATCACCCAATACCAAGCCCTCCTCCTTGACACTCCAGAAATAAAGTTGAGGGTCTGCCAGACTTTAAATCCAGCAACCTTACTGCCAGATCCCCCTACTTCCCCTCTGGATCACCAATGCATACAAATCATAGACGAGTTATACTCTTCTCGCCCGGACCTATCAGACACCTTTATCTCACCCAGAGGAAAATTGGTAGACAGATGGCAGCAGTTTTGTAAAAAAAAAAAAAAAAAAAAAAAAAAAGGAGAGAGGAAAGCAGGATATGCTGTAGTGAGCCTAGAAGAAACTAAGGAAATTGGGTCTCTTCCCCCAGACACCTCAGCCCAGAAAACTGAACTTTTTGCCCTGACAAGAGCTTTGGAGTTAGGAGAAGGAAAGAGGATTAATGTGTATATGGACTCTAAGTATGCTTTCCTCATTCTGCATGCCCATGCAGCAATTTGGAAAGAAAGAGGGATGCTCAGTGCCCGAAGCTCTTCTATTAAACACAAAGAGCTCATTCTTAGGCTCCTGGAGGCAGTCAAACTTCCTGCAAAATTAGCTTTCATCCACTGCAAGAGTCACCAAAAGGGGCAAGAAAAAGAGGCCCAGGGAAATAGGAAAGCTGATCAAGAGGCAAGACAAGCTGCCAGGGAAGCTACCTCTGCCACTGCTACCTGCCCCCTTTTCCCCAAGGAAACCCTGACTCCAGATTATACCCCAGAGGAACATTCCCGATATGCTGAGCGGGGCTGGGAGATTGGGTCACATGGGTGGTTTCAGACTGATCAGGCCCAAATAATACTCCCTGATTCTCAGGTTTGGAAAATTACTAACTCCTTACATAAGGCACCCATTTTGGAAGAGATACTCTAGAAATCTTGCTTAAGTATATTCTCTACCATCCCCAGTTAGCTAAGGTTGTTAGACAGGTCACACAGAACTGTGACACTTGTCTAAGAAATAATCCAAAAACCAGACCCTTGCCACCTCCTCTAATTAAACCTGTCCAACATTGGGGATCATACCCAGAAGAGGACTGGCAAGTAGATTTTACAGCCATGCCAAAGACCCAAGGGTTTTCTTATTTGCTAGTCTTTACTGACACATTCACAGGATGGATCGAAGCGTTCCCTACTAAGACAGAGAGAGCTACAGAAGTCTGTAAAGCTCTGCTGAAGGAGATAATGCCTAGGTTTGGGCTGCCTCGGTCACTTCAGAGTGACAACGGGCCCTCATTTACAGCCACGATATCCCAGAACCTAGCTGCATGCTTAGGCATAAAATACCGGCTCCACTCATCCTGGAGGCCTCAAGCTTCAGGAAAGGTAGAGAGAGCCAACCAGACCCTTAAAAGGGCTCTGGCTAAGCTATGTCAAGAAACACATAATAAGTGGACACATATGCTACCCATAGCCCTCATGAGGGTATGGACATCCCCCAAATGGCCACTATTGTTAAGTCCTTATGAAATGATGTATGGACGTCCATTCTTAACTTCTGATTTGTTTTTTGATAAGGATGCCAATACACTCTTAAAACATATAATTGACCTGGGAAGGTTTCAACAAGAACTCCAACGGTATGGAGAACAGATCCTCCCTAAACCATAGGAAGACTTGAAAAATCCCCAGGTAGAGCCAGGGGATCAAGTATTAGTAAAGACCTGGCAAAAAAAAAAAAAAAAGGGAGCCCAAACCAGCTGTCCGAGAAATGGACAGGGCCATATCAGGTTGCTCTAGTGACTTCAACTGCTGTAAAAGTGAAGGGTCTATCTGCCTGGGTCCACAATTCTAGAATAAAACCCTATGGCCTACAGGAGGGGGAGACAGAAACTGAGACTCCAAAGCCAGAGGACAGCTATTCCTGTGAACCTGTTGAAGATCTCAGGCTCTTGTTCAAGCGGAACCCCATCAACTCTCCCTCAGATAAGTAAAATGCATCATATGATGTTCCTCCTCTTTCTAATCATATCTCCCTGTATGGCTATTGATCTCTCCCTAAACGAGGCATGTTCACTTGCAAACCACACTGCTTCTCAACTCAACTTAAGCAGCCCGTGCTGGATCTGCATTAATGGCAGAAGTTGGGAGTATGTCCAACCTATCCCAGGGTATCAATGGCCCACTCTTCCAACCGAGCTATGGGCTGTTACTCAGCGCACCCCATCTGGTCGCAGTTTGGCCTTTTGGGAAAAAGGGGGGAAAAACTTCATGCCTTGGTACCAGCAACAACTGTCTCTATTTACCCCCTCGATGACATCTGCAATCCCACCTGAGCCCTTATTTTCTCTCTTGACTAACATCCCCCAAGTGACCTTCCCTATCTGTCTAAAAAGCTACTCCCTAACAGGGGTGTCAGTGAGAAATCTAGATGACTCACAATGTGGGGTGACCGTCACTGTTGAAACCGATGGGAAAAACCGGGACCTGGAAATTTCACTAGGGTATTACGATTTAGCCCAAAGTTTGGGAACTAGAGGTTCTGGCAGAACCGACACACTATACCTATCCCCGAACATGAGGCTCTCCTCAGATGCCATTAACCAGTCTCGAAAATCCATGTTCTGTTCTGGACGACCAAAGAACCACACCCGTTCGTCCTGGTTTCTAAACCGGACGGGCAACTCTGACCCCTGTTATTCCCTTGTAGGGGTACCCACCCCTAAAAACCTAACCCTATGGTGGGAGCCCAAACGAAATACTCTCTACCTTGAGGACAAAACTCAGGATGCCTCACAACACTTAAATCCATTCCTAAATGCCCTCACTGCTGCCGGTTTTGCAGCAAGTGGAGTGACAGTCTCCTCCCAGCTGCTAAAGGGCTGCCCCTGTTCCATTATGCCATGTTCCAGTTGTAGGCAGATGGAAATCCTGTTCCTCTTTGGCAAACCCATTTTGCTGCCCAACTTAAACCTAGTCATGGTGTCTATTTCATATGTGGGGATAAAGCTTATTTATCCCTACCACCTTTTTGGTCAAAAACTTGCTCCCTAGGGTATGTCACGCCCCACATAGATCTGACCTGGAGTAATACCTCCTTGCCTTTACCAGTATATACCAACCAGAGGATACGTCATGTGGTAATACTTACCCCTATTTTCCTGGCATTAAGACTGACTGCTGGTTTAACAGGAGCTGCCGTGGGGGGAACTTCTTTACATAAATTTCAGCAGCTTTCTACCGACACTGCTGTATCCATAGAAAAAACAGCAAGGACCCTCCAACGCCTATAATCCCAGTTAGACTCCCTAGTTGCAATGGTCCTACAAAATCGTCGGACCCTAGACTTATTGACTGCAGGACAGGGAGGCACTTGTCTATATCTAAAAGAAAAATGCTGTTTTTTATTAAAACCAGTCTGGGCAGGTCCAAGAAGATATCAAGGGGCTTTTGGAACAGGCTACAAAGATCCGGGATTTAAGTTCAACAGGTGTATGGAGTTCTCCTTCTTTCCCTTCTTGGCTCTTACCATTCATGGGTCCAGTGATAACTATCCTATTAGGCCTCCTATTTGGCCCCTGTATACTCCAACTCCTTACAAAGTTTATCTCCAGCAGACTCCAGGAGTTCCAGGCCAAATTGATGTTACTACAAGGGTGGGAGCTGGTTTCAAATATAGAACACCCCAACTTAGATCAGGTAGAGAAAGACTTCTGCTCTGCTAGGCAGGCCTATGCCCAGGCACAGCAGGAAGAAGTTACAGAAGAAAGAGACCTCCGCCCCAATTTCCAAGAAGCATCTTGAGTATGAAGTCTCTCGGGGGGAGTTGTTAGGGGAAGCACACTGATTGAAACCGCCCACCCTGGCCAGGCACCATAGTAACCATTTGCATGAGTTGTTTTATGGCAGGAGATCCTGATAAGGAATACGGAACTAATAAGCCACCACCAGCCGGAAGAGTTCGGGAAAGATCGAGAGGAGACACTGTCCATCCACTTCCCAGAATCCCTCTCGCTAACATCCATCTTGGCTGAGCGATGCGTGCGCCACCAGGAAAGACTCTGAATTAGAATGATTGGCCAAAGACCACCCGGAAACTAATCCCATCACCATAAAACCCAAGACTGCGAGCCACATGGCAGAGCAGTTCTCCTGGGTTCCCTTACCCTCCTGCTCTCCACCTGGGTGCCCTTCCCAATAAAATCTCTTGCTTTGTCAGCACGTGTCTCCTCGGACAATTCTTTTCCAAGTGTTAGGCAAGAACCCAACTTTGGGCCCTGGAAGGGGGTCCCCCTTCCTGCAACAAAGAGATTCAAGGTATTAGGTCTGATAGAGAGAGTGCCTGAAGAACTATGGACAGAATTTCACAGCACTATATGGGAGGTAGTGACGAAAACCATTACCAAGAAAAGGAAATGCAAAAAGGCAAAATGGTTGCGTGAGGAGGCCTTACAAATAGGTCACAAAAGAAGAGAAGTGAAAGGCAAAGGAGAAAAGGAAAGATATACCTATCTGAAAGCAGAGTTTCAAAGAATAGTGAGGAGAGATAAGAGAGCCTTCCTAAGTGAACAATGCAAAGAAATAGAGGAAAACAACAGAATGGGAAAGACCAGAGATCTCTTTAAGAAAACTAGAGATACCAAGGAAACATTTCATGCAAAGATGGGCACAATAAAGGACAGAAATGGTGTGGACCTAACAGAAGAAGAAGATATTAAGAAGAGGTGGCAAGAATACACAGAAGAACTGTACAAAAAAAGATCTTCATGATCCAGATAATCAAAATGGTGTGATCACTTGTCTAGAGCCAGACATCCTGGAAGGTGAAGTCAAGTGGGCCTTAGGAAGCATCACTACAGATGAAGCTAGTAGTGGTGATGAGCTATTTCAAATTGAGCTATTTCAATTGAGCTATTTCAAATCTTAAAAGATGATGCTGTGAAAGTGCTCCACTCAATATGCCAAGGTTAGGTAGGTAGAATAGGAAAAAGGAGTCCAGAATGGCGGGGGCTAAAAGATAAGGAAGAGAAAAGTCCTCAAAAATAGAACAAAGGAAGGCCTGAGGACCAGAGTGAGGACTTCAGGTAGAACAAATAGCACTCCTGGCTAGCCTCGTTAAAAAGAAAACACTCAGGGGGAGAAAAAACCTATAAAAAGAGGAGCCAAAATGCCGGAGGTCTCTCTCTCACTCTCTCTCTCTCGTCTTCGCATCTTTTTGGTTGGAGGCCCTCACAGCTCGAGGATGTATTTTCCTTTATCTTCTAAATAAAACTGAGCTGTAACACGGGGCTGTAACACTGTCCAAGAGTTGTGATGCGCTGAGGGCTTTAACGTCTGTCGCTTAAATTTTTTGTTGTGATGAGACAGAACTGAGGAGATTACACTCCTCTGACATCTAAGGTGCTGTGACTCGGGTGTAACCTGGCTGAAACAACCTCCGTGCAGTCCTCACAAGGAGGAGGCCAAGCACAGCAGGAGCCCAACCATCAGAAGACCTCTGGTTAAGGCAGGAGGTCCTCGCTTCTATGGCTGGAGGGACATATGCCTAAGGAAATCTCTCCCAGGACTTGAGCCCAGCCAAAACCCAGGACGCCTGGCTTCAGGACCTAATGAAGCTCAACTGTGATGTCTCATTGCAAAAATTCAGTGAGAGACACAGGGATAGGTACTAGGTGGATTTGTTAAGATTCAGAGAGGAGTACACCCCTCAGGGTGTGGGCCATTGCAGAGGGCAAATGGTTGAGCCATGGAATGTGGTCTGGCTAGTTTGGGGGAGCTGGGTGAATTAGTATGCTAATGAGTGGGAGGATCATCACAACCATTGGGGAACCACCCACTCCTCTGTCTTCTGACAGTGACTTGGAGCTGTCCTGCCCCCTCTGGGTGTGTCATTTAGCTTACAGTTTAAGGTTTACTTGAATTTGACTTGTCATCTTGGACACAACTGATTTTAATCAGTTTATGTTATGCCCTGTGCTATGTCATTCTTTCAAAAGTGGTGCCCTGCCCCCTTCCCTCCTGTTTCATGCTCTTTCCCTGAGCCCTGTCCAGGCCCACAATGTTGCCTCCACAGTCTTCTGGAGGGACAATCAGAAAACAGCTGGCCCTTGGGAGGGAAATGCTGCATAACATCCAACCCCTCTAGACATTCAGGCCTTCATCTTCCGTGTTTCCTACAACACGTGCAACACCAGCATCTCCCAGTGAACCCGCTCAGGCGGGCAACAGGCACACAGAGACCGCTAGAAGTCCATCTGTCGGCATCCCTTCAAAAGCAACTGGGCTTCCAGGGATAATGTTTGCCTCTTTGGGAGTCATCCCTGCAGGCCGTTTGGGCCCAAACCTTTACCACCCATCTCCTAAAGTTACAAACATACCCCTGGATCACATCTCCACTCCGCTTTTATGCAACATCTGGTCTGTTGTCTCTTACCAATTTGTTCTTAAGCCACTTACTAACTCTTACAGCCAGGATCCTGCCACCTTGTAGGCGACATTGCTCCACCCAGCCTATTATTAAAACACTTTAATGCCCCTAACAGGGCCAGATAACCCACTCCTTTGTCATTACTTCTGTTATTACCTAAAGTGGGTCTATGACAATGAAATGTTTATCATTGGAAACACCCTAACCTGCTCTTATGGAGGACTAAGGGAGGAAATCAATGACTTACAATCCCTTAGAGCAGTGAGAGGATAAGGCTTATGACTGTTTCACCAGGTTTCCAGTCTCAGGGCACAGGCTAAGATTGCTTTACATCAGGGTATCTATTCTCATCTGCGGTGAATAAACTGGCAATGAGTTAAGGTCACAGCTCCTTAATCCTACCCAGCACTGGTCATGCTGGAGACCTTGAGGACACCCAACTCAAGTCCAGGTATCCCAGGAGGTCAACCTGCCTTGACCTGCTTAAGGATCTGGTACTCAAGGGATTGTCATGCCTCAGCCTGCTCAGGGATCCACCAATCCAGGGGTCCCACGATTTCGTCAGGCCTCGACCTGCCCAGGGACTCAATTCTCAGGAGGCCAACCTGCCTCAACCTGCCTGGTGATTCGATCTCCAGGAGGCTGTCACGCCTCAGCCTGCCTGAGGATCTGCACCTTGACCCGGGGACGCCTGGCTCTCAGGTTGCAGCAGTACTGGGTAGGATAAGCTTCAGAAAGACTCACCCCTAAGGAAGTCCACCCTTGGAAATAGAAGAAAGCCTATTACTTGTGGGACTGTGCCCAGTCTCACCAATAACTCAGGAGCCCAATGAGAACCCTACTGCCTTTCTGGAAAGTTTAGAAGAGGCCCTCAAAATGTTTACCAATCTGGACTTAGACTCTTACAAGATACAGGTGATTCTAAAGGACAAATTCCTGTCCCAATGACATCAGAATAGTTACAACAGCTCCAGCAGCAAGACCCTGCTGCCTCTTTAGATGAGATGGTCCAGACAGCCAGCAACAACTTTTATAACAGAGAACAGGAGAAGGAGGCCAAGACCCAGGAAAGGGAGAAAAGGAAAGAGACAGGCATGCCCAGAGGCTGGCCACCCTCCAGGGAAGTCCTATGGCAAAATCCGAATCCTTAAAGGACAAGGCAAGGAGCAAATGCCTAATCTGTAGACAGGCAGGGCATTGGGCCAAAGAGTGTCCAAACCGTGACAAATCTCCTAAAACAACTTGCTACAAATGCCATCAATTGGGACATTGGGTGGCACTCTGCCCTTGGGACTGAAGAGCCTCAAGGTCAAGCACCAAGCCTTCCCTCACAATGGTTCAACAGGACTTAAGCAGTCTGCTCCAGCCAGGCCGCCTGTCACAGGTAACCATCCCAGGGCTGGAATCAAGGGTGCACCTGGATGTGGCAAATAAGCCTGAGAATTTCTTGGTTGACACGGGGGCTACCTACTCTTTCCTGATCTCTTACTCCAGAGCCTTCTCCTCCCAAATCTGTGCCATTCGGGGTGCTACAGGAAAAACAATTACAAAAAGATTCACCTGAACACTTTGTTGCTTGGATGGACAAATATTTTCCCACAAGTTTCTAGTGGTCCCTGACTGTCCTCCCTTATTGGGAAGAAACCTCTCCCTGCCTTTGAAATCTTGCAGCTATTGCAATCCTGATAGAAGATGCTTTAAAACTTTCTTTGGGAGGCAAACTATTTTTACAAGCCACCAAGTGAAACAACTCCTAAGTGGGAGAGGCCATTTATGGATGTCTGATCAAAGAATCCTCAGATAGCAAGAAGTGCTGATGGAAAATCCAGGCCTGACTATATCCCCTTGTGAGGTTCTTAACCCAACCACCCTCCTGCCTACCTCGGAGGGCTCTCTCCCCTTTCACTCTTTTCTAGAAACCTTGGCCCACTGGACAAAACCCCAAGAGGGATTGTCAGAAGATCCTCTGACCAATCCTGAGGAAATCTGGTACACTGATGGAAGCAGCTTTGTCTTGGATGGAAAAAGAAGAGCCAGATATGTAGTAGTCTCCAATTTAGCCTCCAGACCATAGAGGCTAAACCTTTGCCACCAGGTACTTCAGCCCAATTAGCTGAAGCCCAATAGCCCTGACCCAAGCTTTAGAGCTGGGAAAAGGAAAAAGAATAGCCGTTTACACTGACTCCAAGAATGCCTTTCTGGTGCTATGTGTACATGTTGCTATTTGGAAATAAAGAGGCCACTTGACCTCCCGAGGGTCCCCAATTAAATATGGTGATCAAATCCTTAGGCTCTTGGAGGCAGTCCATCTGCTCACTGAGGTTTCAGTCTCCCGCTGTAAAAGACACAAGAAGGGAGCATGGAACTGGCACGAGGGAACCAGGCAGCTGATCAGGCAGCTAAGAGAGCAGCATTACAGAACCATGACCTAATAGGGGTGGCCACCCTAGTTCCACAGACTGATTTGCCAGAAACTCCTTCATATACTGAAGGTGAGACTCTTGAAGCTAAGAGTGAGGGCTTTCAAGAAGATCATATGGGGTGGTTCCACGGGAGAGGCTACCCACTCCACTTGGAGAATTCCACGGACTACAGTCTGTGGGGTCACAAAGAGTCAGACACAGCTGAGCGAGTGTCAGTGACTCTTCCTATAAGAACACTAATTCCAGCAGATCAGAGTCCCACCCTTAAAGCCTCATTTAAATAAAGTCACATTGGTGGTTAGCATTTCAACATATGAATTTGGGGGGACAAAAATATTTAGTCCATAGCAGGCATGTTCAGGTCTTCCAAATAGCACTTCTTGTTGGTTCATCTCATATTGATCTAGTCACAGCTCGCATTCAATACATATAGGGAATTAAAAAACAATTCCAAGGGACTTCCTAGGTGTTCCAGTGGTTTAGAACCCACCTTCCAATGCAAGGGACATGAGTAAGATCCCACATGCCACAGAGCAACTTAGCCCACGAGCCACAACTATGAAGTCTGCACACTCTAGACCCTGCCCTCACAGCGTGTTGCAACTTAGACCTGACACAGTCAAATAAAGAAACATGTTTTAAAGGTACCACAGAGAGTTAGAGTCTACCTTCAAAGAGAGGTCAGAAAAAGAAAATACAATAAAAGACAAAAGACTTTTCTTCAAGAGAACTGGAGACAATGTCTCATGAAGTTTCCATAGAATGAAAAATCAGTAAAGGGGATTCAAAAAGACTTTGTGGAGAAGGTCATGTCTTAATAGAGATTGCGGTTTCAGGTGGGAAGATTTCAGGATTGAAAGGACTGTTTATAGTGAAAGGAAACTGCATAAAGAAAGGATAAAAATGAACGAAGTATAGACATGGTAGGGAAACAGCAAGTAATCCAGTACTGATAAACACAGGATGTATAAGAATAGAATTGAGCAATAAAGCTAGAAAGAAGATAGGCAATACATTATCAAGGTCTTGAATGTTACAGTAATTTATAGTTAATTGAGTAGGCAATGTCAAACAATCGAAAATTTCTAGAGAAGAACAATGTGACCAGAAGTAATGTTCATATTTTTTAAATGAAGTAGCCAAAATAGGAGCACATACTCCGTCAACTATAATTCAGCAAAGAGCAATGAAGAGGGTTGCAATTAAAAGTCTTTCACAAAGCATGCATGCTAAGTCACTTTAGTCATGTTTGACTCAGCGACCCTGTGGACTTAGCTTGCCTGGCTCCTCTCTCCATGGGATTCTCCAGGCAAGAATACTAGAGTAGGTTGCCATGCCCTCCTCCAGGGGATCTTCCCAATCCAAGGATCAAACTGAGGTTCCTGCCTTGCAGGCAGATTATTTACCATCTGAGACACCAGGGAAGTCATGTGTGATATTAGTGAGAATTATCTCATAGTATGGCAAGCTATCCTGCTGATTTTATTTATTTTACTATCTGTTACTTCTCTCAAGAATACCAGATGGGCAGAAAAGAAACTGCATTCTCTGCTTTAACATAAAGACTTATCTGATATCATTCATTGAGAAATATTGACTCATTGGAAAAGGCCCTGATGCTGGGAAAGATTGAAGGGAAAAGGAGAAGGGGGTGGCAGAGAACGAGATGGTTGGGTGGCATCACCAACTCAACGTACATGAATTTGAGCAAACTCCAGGAGACAGTGAAGGCTGAGGGAGCTTACATGCTGCAGAACATGGGGTTGCAAAGAGTCAGACATGACTTAGCAACTCAATAACTTTCTATTATAAAAGTTGATGGGATTGACTCCTAAAAATCTGCCCCTAGTATGTATATTTAAAAATTATAAATCAAACTATAAAAACTCAATATGTCATATTTTCATACACTAGAAAATGTATCTTAGCAACTACACTCCAACATAAAAGAAAAAACTTTAATATATCTTAACAATAAACTATAAGTTTAGATTGTATTTTAGAAACCCAGATTTCCTAAGAGTTCCGTATTGAGACGTGGCTACACGGGAAGATCTGGCTTCTGGCCCTCAGCCCAGGGCTCCTCCCTTCCTTTTCCACATCCTGGCACAGCCTGCACCACAAGGGGCCGTTTGCTCATGGAGGTGGTCACCCCAGTCTTCACCTCTCAGACTGGTCACCTGACTTACCACACTTCCAGCTGCTGTCCCTAGGACACCCTTAAAGTCAAGGGACAGACACGCCAGTGGAACAGTCCAGCACTCAGCAAGATGGGCCGGAGAAGAGAGCCGTGCAAACCCAGGGGAGGGCTCAGGGCCTGTGGATGGGAAAGTCTGGGGACCAGTGCTGTTTGTGTGCTTCGCAAGAGGCCGATGGGCTACCGTTGCTGCACGGGAGAAATGCACGGAGCCCGAGTACTGTGAGGCAAGCTTTGTGGAGGGTCTTACTAGGACTATATACTTTAGGAGACATCCTTTCAT